>NC_142496.1:6940735-7240735 GCF_965113065.1 Corylus avellana
ATTCTCAATCTTACATTTCCCAACCTAACTTTTAACATTACAATTATATCCAAAATTTTATAGTGATTCAATGATGATTTTAAAAGTCACGTCAAAGAGTGTAAAAGTAAGAGGGTGAGAACGAAAGTATTTGCGTCATTTCTCTCAATAAAATAAAATAAAATCTGAAGTATAATTTTTTTTTTTTTTAAGAAATGCTGAAATAACATTTCTCATTCTAAATACTCTTTTATGTCAGCCAATAAATCGCAGACATTTGGAGCCAGTTTTTTTTTTTTTTTTTTTTTTTTTTAAAAAAACAAAAGGCACAAAACTATATATGAAGGAAAAACCCCAGCCACCGAGGTAGAACCTCTGCGCTACTTCTCTTCAATCGCCACCAAAAGAAACGGTGACACTTCCCCAGTGTCACAGAACCCTATCCCTTATTTCAGCATTTGTCAACCAACTCCCTTTAACTGACAACATTTCCAAGGATCCTATTACCTCTCTCTCTCTCTCTCTCTCTCTCTCTCTCAGGCATACACACAATTACACAAAACACCTATCTACCATGCCGTACTCGGCCATTTTCCAGGGCTACATCAGAATCACCACAACCCCTTTACTTTCCATGTCTCTCAGACCCACCGCCACAACCTACTTTAGAGTCCCCAAATCCCTAAGACCTTCACTTTTACCTTTCTTTACGAGGAACCGACCGCCGGGGCTTCGGAACTCGCACGTGCGGCCCTACTCGAGACCGCGGGTCACATGCTCGGCGGTCGAGGTGGACCGGAGGGTGAGGCAGAGGAGGGTCGCTAGGCCGCTTTGGGACCAGCAGAGCTCGGGTTATGGCCGGTTCGCGTACCAGGACGTCTCGAGTGACGAGTCTGATAGTGAGTTGGGGCCCGCTAAGCAGCAATCTGTAAGTTTTAGGCTCCCCCATTTTGTGGAATTTGGGTTTTGTGTATTGGGTTTATGGTATTTTGTCGAGTTTGGCAATGCTTGGTTGGGCATTCGAAATGTTTATTCGTTTTTGGAACAGAGAATTTAGTTGAATTTAGCTTTTGAAAAACAAAGGAAAGTAGTTTTCCGAACTGCCATTTCGATTTTTGAAAGTGTATGTGATTGTAACGGTTCTGTTCTTATAACAGCTGTTAATGAAGGCAAATATGGAAAGAGAAGAGAAATGGATAGAATGAATTGACTATTGAACTAGCTATTTTGAGGATACCTAAACCTCCTAAGTATTCGAGGACTCCTCCTCCAGTTCACAAATGAACAAATGACTACAAAGCTCCTAATTACATCTCAAATGAGGCTATTTATACATCCTCCCACAACTAACACTTCAACTAACTTCTCAACTAACTAAACTGTATTATAACAGAATAACAGAATTGCTCCTACTAGCTTACCACATTTTGGTTGCTTACTTATCTAATATACCTGTTACAGTGATGTTGGTTTTGGAGTTTGTTAGAGTGAGGTTTGGATTGTGGGTGATCGACAAAAAGTGTGATTTATGTTGCATAGCCCAAACCATAAGCTCTCAGTAACCCTTTGCTGAGTAGCTGAGAAAGTTGAGGGAAGGAAATGTGAAACCTTACTACTTTGATCATCCACGAAAAAGAAGAAAAGAAATCCTACACCTTTTGCTGTTTAGTTACTAAGAAAATAAAATTGAGCTAAATGATTGCACAAAGCTTTTCTTTGTTGCTGGAACCATTATATTTGTGGTTCCTTTCGGCCCCTAACTTCTGGAAAAACTTTATCGGATAAATTTGATTTCATTTTTGCTTTTTATTTTTCTTTTTACAATTTTCCTTTGGTCTTTTGGCCACCAGATGAGCATATTTTGTTGATGCAAAGTATATTGAGTTCAATTTTGCATTGTGTTGATATTGTTGCAGAACTTGTTATCGATAAGCAATTATATTACTGGCTTCCAACATTAGTACTAGTCAATATCTTGCATGCAAAAATCTATAGATTGCTACTTCAATTTTTCTTCACATGGCTTCTAGGCTCAATATTGTTTACCTTGATGGGTTGAATCTTAGAATTAGATTAGAGGGCTCCAAACCTTTTTTCTTTTAACTCTTGGGTTCTTTCTCCTCTTGTTATTGTTTTATAAAGGGAAAATAGAAAATTGGTCCCTGGGTTTTTACATGGTTAAAAATCACTCAGGTTTAAAAAAAAGAAAAAGAATCACTTCTTAGTTTTTAGTCACTTTAAAAATACTCTTTCGATTAGCTTTTCCATCCAAATTGATGACGGAGTTTCTACCGCATTAGCCAGTCATTAAGTCACCTGCAGCCACGTAATAAATTGGACATGTCATACCTATTGCTTCCTGTGAAATTTCAATTATACCCTTAAAATAATAAAATTACGAAAAAGACAAGACATAATGAAAATGAAAAAGTAAAAAAACCCAATTGTATGGGTATGGAGGCCGACCTCCACCCCTACAGAAGAAGAGAGGTTTTTTTTTTTTGGTAATTTTATTATTTTAAAGGATATTATTGGAATTGCATAGGGGTGGGCAGATTAACCGATTACCGACTGTCTATCGACTGCGACCGAACCGACATTAACTGTCAACCGACAGAAGTCGGTCGGTAATCGGTTAAGATTTTAATACCGATTTTCGGTTTGGTAATTGGTAAAACATTTTTCTTATCGGTTTCCGAACCGAACCGATAAGGAACCGATAGTGGAGGTATAAAATGACGTCGTTTCGTTTTTAATTTTTAATTTTTCCTAATATACAATTTATTGAAATCAAAACTACGTAGTTTTGGGATGGCAGGGTTGCTATATATACATATCTTTCTTTCTTTCCCCTGACCCTAAATCAAATCCTTTGCCACCCTCCTCTTTTTGAAAACCTGTGCGCAAGATTTAAACTTGTGAAAACCCAGGCCTAATTTTTTATTTTTCCTTTTATAAACCAATTCCTAACCTAAGTTTACAAAATGTGGCTTTTGGAAAATAAAAAAATTGAGGTGACAAATGCTCTGATAAAAACTCTGATATATACAATTGAATTATAGACTTATTTCAAGTTATTTGTGAGAACCTGTTGAATTACTAAATTTTTTAACACACTTAAGGATGCTTGTTGCTTGAAGATATAGAGTTAAGGTTGTATTCTATGAATGCCTTGATCAGTTCCTGGACCTGGATGAGATTTGTATGCTAGTTTTCCTGTTCATTAATACTTAATATTCATGTGATCATGTACTTCTGTTTGATGAACACATATGATCAAGGTAGCAGAAACGATTTGTGCTATTTTTCAATTCATATGTTAAAAAAACATTGCATAACCTCATGGGAGATTTTTTTTTACACTGTATAGTCAACATTTTTCATTAAGCACCATATTGCTTATGTTGCTATGGACAAACTTAGTCTAAATTGAATTAATGCTTGGATTGGAGGGCCAAGGTTCCATTGAGGGTATCCTTTTTTTTTGTGTTCGGCGGACCTAGGGAAGATCCTTACCATAGACAATCTCTGGAAGCGGCATGTCATTGTGGTTGATTGGTGTGTTATGTACAAAAAGAATGGGAAGTCTGTGGACCACCTTTTTCTTCATTGTGAGGTTGCTTGTGCCATTTGCAATATTTTATTCAAATGATTCGGGTTGTCTTGGGTTATGCCTAAACGAGTAGTTGATTTGTTTGCTTGTTGGTGGACCGCTGGCAACTCTCGGAGTACTGCTGTTTGGAAGATGGTGCCTTTGCCTTTTGTGGTGTCTTTTGAGAGAAAGCAATGATAGGTATTTTGAGGACCGCAAGAGGACTTTGGAGGAGTTGAAAAATTGTTTTTCAACAACTTTGTATTTTTGAATAGCTGCTTATGTTTCTCCTTTAGTGATTAGTTATTATGATTTTCTTGTTCTTTTTTGCCCCTACTACCTAGATGGTTTCTCTTGTATACTTCCTGTGCATATAGAGGCGCCTTACGTTTTTAATGATATTTCGATTAATTATAAAAAAAAAGTTGCTTCAGGGTATCTCATCCAATTTATTGGATAATTTATTAGAGAAACCATGTCTTGTTTGCATGTGAGCTTTGGGTTCCATATTTAAGATTTCTTGAGAGTGAAAAAATAAAATAATCCTTTTCAAATTTTTTGGGTAAGGAGACTGAGACCTTGACCCCTAAAGCACGTTGTAACAGTATGTGCCCCTATTTTTTATTTTTGTTGGTTATCATGTTCTTCTGTTTTGTATTAACACACTTGATACATGAAACTGAGCCCAAGGCAAAACTGATTGATTCCAGACATGGTCATGATTTTTGCTCTTTCATTTGAACATATATTTAAAGGCTAAAAAGATGTTTTTGAACCTTGGGATGCTTTATAAGGACACTCAGGGATTCCTGTTCCAGCTCTTGTAGCTCTTACTCTTTGATCTATGTGCTTACCACACGCATATCAAGTGCCCATGTGATATACATGGTGTAACACTCCACCCCATTGACACTCAATATTGTCCACTTTTAGCTCTCCCGAACCAGACTTCCTAGGAGGTCACCTATCCTGATACTACTCTTGCATAAGCTTGCTTAACTGCAGAGTTCTGACGGGATCATGACCATTACGGTTTTAAAATGCGTTGTTGTCATAAATTGTGCGAGTATACATATAAGCACATCACACGTTGTTAAAGCCGTGATGGTCATGAACCCATCAGAACTTCGGAGTTAAGCGTGCTTCTGTGAGAGTAGTACCAGGATGGGTGTCCTCTTGGGAAGTCTGGTTGGGGGAGCCAAAAGCAGAAAATATTATGTGTCAATGGGGTGGGGTGTTGCACATGGTCTATGATGTTTGGATCAGTTGTTGTGAATGTTGCAAATTTTATAGCTTAGTTATGATATTTTGTTGCTCAGACAGGTTGTTATTTGGGAATGTAGTTAAGCATTGGTGATGTTGTGTCATATTTTTCATCATTCTACTTGTTAATGCATGCTATTTATATGTTTTTGTGTGAAAAATGTCTCTCTTGACTGATAGGTTTCTTGTCTCTATTCACTTTATTAGCAGTGTGCTTCGACCCTTGATAACATTGATGGGTGGAGATGGAAGTTAACAATGCTGCTTCGCAACAAAGACGAGCAAGAAGTGGCGTCAAGGGAGAGAAAAGATAGGCGTGATTTTGAGCAACTCTCAGTGCTGGCAACCAGAATGGGTTTACATAGGTATCTGATTAAGTATATATAGAAATCTTGCAACCTATAATTATATCTCTTCTGTCTTTTAAGTATAATTTGTTTTGGCAGCCATCAATATGCAAAAGTTGTCGTCTTTAGTAAAGTTCCTCTGCCAAATTATAGACCTGACCTGGATGATAGGCGTCCACAGAGAGAGGTATTGTCTTGCATCCTCACTCTTATTCCTTAACTGTTCAATGTCGTTTACTTTATGTTTATGGAGAAGGGATGACTTGCTTCTCTTTGAGCATTTTTGTGAAAAGCTTGCCTGAATTTCACTTAATTAAAATGGATGAGATGGGCAATTCTTGTTTTTAACCCTAGGAAGTTTGTGCAAATTTCTTGAAGGTACTAAATTTTGCATCGTAGTGAAGCCTATGTGATTTACTTACTTTTTGGCTACAAACAGGTGATTTTACCTTTAGGATTGCAAAGAGAAGTAGATGCTCATCTCAAGGCTTATCTTTCTCAAAAATCTATGCGCACTGGAAGTTTCTCAGATAATTCCTTTTCAAGATCAAGCAGTGCTGGAAGTGTTGTTACTGATGAGGGGCTTTACGAGCAGCAGGAGCCCTTGAAACAGAATAGTGTTGCCATGGAGAAAATCCTCCGACAGAGAAGTTTGCAATTGCGAAATAAGCAACAGGATTGGCAGGTTTGCAGACTAACATCTGGATTACTTTCTTCTTGCTGTCGTTATCCTACAGCCCTTTTTTACTGTAGCACTTTGTTCATGATGTAGTTATCCTACCTCTCTCTCTCTCTCAATACTTTCTTAAAGACTGGCGTGCGCATTTGCTTTGTTTTGGATTTTTTTTTTTTTTTTTTTATTAGAGATGTGGCTCTTTCTCAATTAAAACTTAGGTTTACCCTGGTTTATTTTCATTTTGGAAATTTTTTATTTTTTATTTTTAAGAAATATTTTGTATATTTTTCGTAGAATAATATGATGTGTTGACATGATCCAAATATTTTAAATTCTTGACAAACAAATTCTCCAAGGAGCATGAGTAAAGAATTTCTGATTCTCCTTTTGTTCATTTTTTATTTTTTTATATCTGACCTGTCCGTGCAGTGAATAGTTTGCATAGCACCATATTAGGTGAAATGCCTCTCTTTTGACGTGAAAAGGTTTAGAAGTGGTTACTTGTGAGGTTTACTATTGACAAGTTTTGTGGTTTTATGCATATTAGTGGTGCAAGATTAGGTTTAAGACACTTATAATGTTGTTTGGATGCCTATCCTTGAGCTTAAATCCTTACTCTTGCAATCTTTGTATGAGTTGACAATGTTTCTATCACTTCTTCTGTAAACTTTAGGGGAAGCTTCTGTGCACTTCCTGTGCGCATTAGGTCTCGAACTTTTCTGATAAAACTTTAATATTATTGTCAAAAAAGAAAAAAGGAATCGTTCTTTTGCTTTGTTCCTGTTATCTTCTTTTGGTAAACTATTAGCACGTTCTCATACCCTTGAATATAAGACATATGGTGCTCACTTATGCATGTTTACTTTATTAATACATTATATTTGTTTGCTTTTATGTTTCATGTTAATAAGTTTTTCTCTTGCAATAATTGGTTTGTATAAGGAGTAATCAAATGATTGGTGTATGCTCGTTTTCATTGTATTTCACTTTTTGAAGTAATATTAATGAGGCTTTCACTCGTTTTCATTGTATTTCCCCCTTTTTTTCACCTGTAAATAACTGCAAGTGTTTTGTTAATATCTATTCCTCTATAGGAATCTCCTGAAGGTCAAAAGATGCTTGAATTTCGTAGAAGTCTCCCTGCATTCAAAGCGAGAGATGCATTATTAAAAGCCATTTCTGAAAATCAGGTGAAGTATGATTCATGGTCACTATTGTAGATCATGGTTGACTGTCTTACCTATATTCCTTTACAAGTATGAGTTTGCCTTCAAGAAGAAATTAGTTAGGCTATCTCATATGCATTTTAGGGGTTGTTATATGTTGGAATCCTTTTTGTTTGTGTTCCTAACCTGCTACAGACATTTATTTATTTCTACATCAAAGGATTAGTTTTATTGGAATAAGATGATTGTGTATGTGCTGTTGCAAGTATACTTATCAGTGATATATTACTGCATCAAGGTATGCCTCTGTGTGTGCGTGTGCCTTCCTCAATGAAGCTGGTGATTTTTTTTTTCTTAAACCAAAGGACGCATCTGATGCATTACTTTATACCCAACAATTAATCTATTACCTTCTTTTTTTAATAATTAATTTCTAAAATCTCAATCACAAGTTATCGTATATTCCTTTAGCTGTGACATTTTTCCTTTTCTGTTATATTGCTGATTCTGGTATTTCTGGGGTTACTAGTTGGTGATAGAAGATTGTTTTCACACTTGATATGGTCATTATGAATGTAAGAATACCACGTTGAAGAGGATTTCATTTCTACTATCATGATTTTTATTGTTGGTATTCCTTGATGTCTAATACAATGCAATGGGTCTGCGGATGTGTGTAATTTGTGCAGAAGTGGAGATGTACGTTTTGGCATTTTGGTTATCTAACCCCTAAATAATTTCATTGAGACTAAAACATCTATACCATTGTTGTTTTATGATTTTGCTACATTTATTCCAAAAATATAATTTATTGCCATATGAATTGCCATAATGATTTAGGGTGGCAATAAAATTAATAGGAGCAAGTACAAAATGAGAAGAGAATTCTCTGCAACTTGGCGGCGCATGTAGGCTCGTCCACTGTCTGTTATTGTTAGAGTTTTGTTTTTCTTCACGCTGCATTAGGTGTTATGTGTTTGAGAATGGATTAGTATTATGGTGTTGCTAAGGTGTTGTTCAATTGAATCCAAAATGTTTGAGATGGTGGTGAGGGATTCGTGAAAGTTGCAGGGATTGTATTCCATACATGTTCTTGGGTAAGGCTGACAGCCATTGGTTGCTAGCCACTGTAGAGGAATTGCTGCGAGGGATAGGAACGTTGGTGTTCTGTAGATGCTCCAGAGCTTGCTCTCCTGTTGTCCTCGCCTAATGCTGCTCGAGCAAGCATGGGCATTTCTTGCTCGTGGAGAAGCACAGAGGAGGCAGATGGAGGGGTCACATCCTTGTGTTGAAAGGGAGAAATGGCGAAGGGTGGAGGACTTTCACGGCGGAGACGCATAAGAGAAAGCATTTGTTGACGTCGACACCCCTGATGTAGGGGGGAAAAGGCTGTATGTAGAGGTCTTGAAGTCTCCAATAGTCTCTTCCTTATCGACGGGCAATTCTGGGAAGGCCAATTTGGTTGCCCGGTTGGGACAGACAACGACTGGTCGGCTGCCGTTTTTAGGTGTTGTAGGGTATGGAGGAAATCCTAGCTTTTACGCTGGTGGAATCTGCCCGAGATTGGAAGAAAATTTTGGTGAAAGTCTTGATTCTTTCACCCCTAGAGAGACGTTGAAGCGTATCAATATGGATGTGTCTTGGTGCTTAACTTGGCTAGATCAGGTTCTTAAAGTTGCCTTTGTGGGTAATGGGTCCCAACCCAAAGCTGGGTCTTCGAAACCCAGTGCTGACCCAACTAAGCCCAAGACTGCCAAAATGTCCACTTGTGTTTCATGCAACTTGAGATTAAAAAGGTAAGGCCCTAATGGGCTTGGGAGGAGCTCGGGCTAAGTTCCCTCTAAAGCTCTAGTCACACTTGTTGAAATGGAAAAAAAGGCAGGGTGCTGAGCCTTTCAGATTGGGGTTCCCGAGTTGGGTTAAGTGCCGGATCCTTTTGGTGTTGTTCTGTAGTTGCTGTTTCATGTGGAGGGGAGTAAGGCAAGCTTTGCAGAAACTATCAGAGGTGTTGTAGAGTCTTCGAGGTTCTCTCAAAATCATTTCAGATGTTGTCGACGGTGATGGTCCGAAGGCGGTGTGGAGGTGTTGCGGTCCCTTTGGTATGGAGGCATTGCAGAGCCTGCTGGAGGTGCTCAGAGTCATTTAGATGTTGCCGATGGTGATAGGTCGAAGGTGGTGTGGAGGTGTTACGACCCTTATGGCATGGAGGCATTTGATGGTGCTGTGGTTAGTCCTGATATCAGCTTAGGGCCTTTGGGTGGTTGTATGCTGGACCTCAGTCTTGGTATTGGATAGACAATCTAGATATTGGTGCTTTTGCCTCGGGGCTTGTTGGGGGTTGCCTTCCTAGACATCTTAAGGCTAGGTGAACTCTTGCTGTCAATAAGGGGAGTATACCTCCTTCATTGATCTTTGTTCCCTCTGTCCTTACTTTCTTTGCAAGTGTCATGGGGAGGCTAAAGTTACTAGGGATATTGGGAAAGTACCAACTCTATCTGCCTTGGCAGGGATGGATTTGGGTTGTGGTGGAAGGAATAGGCAGCTTGTGTACAACCCGCCACTTGGTGGAAGGAATAGGCAGCTTGTGTACAACCCGCCACTTTGTGGGGACGTGGATCTTTTCAACGGGGAGGAAGCCTCTCTTTGAACTCCTCTAAGATTCTTCTCTGCCTTTGAAGTAACTTGGTCTATCATTGGGGCCCTCCTATAAGGCCAAGCATATTTGGGATGATGTTATTGAGAAGATAGAGTGTCGTTTGGCTACTTGAAAAATGATGTATCTGTCTAAGAGCACTAGCAACAGACTTCCTAAATCTTATTCAATTTCCTAAATGTAGGGAAAATTCCTAAAAAGTCTCCTGCAACAGACTTCCTTGGTGTCCTTAAACTAAGGGAAATCCATTGAAACCAAAAGTGCTACCCAACCAAATCCCATGTGCCTTTAGTGGCATTTCTTGCAAAGACTCTCTGAGGTTTCCTCCATATACCTCAGCCCCATGCCTTTGCGCACCAACTTCAGCCTCGGTCCAGCCTTCCTCCTCTCCAACTTAGCTGGTTCTTGCTCCAGCTCATAATTAAATTCCGGGAGATCCAAAATCCAAAAAAAGAAAAACACAGGCAAAAAATTGGCAAGAAATCCAGGCATGGTAGGCACCGAATTATTAATTACACACCTCCCATCACATGGACTAATTGGCATTAAATCCAATCCAAATGGGTCCTGTCCAAAACTCCACTGGATCTCCCCCTACCTGTTTAGTTTGTGACTACTTGCCCTTGGCCTCCACTCCCAAACCAAAACAACTTGTGACTTATCCATCAATCCTGTGAGTCCCGTTCCGCCACCTTTCTTGCTCCAGCCTGTGGGCATAGTTGACAAAAGGAAGTGGGGCTCTGCACTAGCCACACAGTCCTTTTCTCTAACTAAAATTCGGTGGTCCTAGGAAAGATCCTTACCATGGATAATCTCAGAAAGTGGCACGTCATTGTGGTCGATAGGTGTTGCATGTGTAAAAAGAATGGGGAGTCTGTGGACCATCTTTTTCTTCTTTGTGAGGTTGCTGTTGCTATTTAGAATGTTTTCTTGGGTCAATTTGGGATATCTTGGATGGTTTTCTTTTATAGCATGCACTTTGTAATTGCTTTGACACAGCAGCCTGTTTTGATCAGTCCATCTGTACTGCCTTGTATGGATAGATAGGGATACAATTTTCTGTACCATCAGTTTATTACATGGTTTCTGTGTAGATACATTGGCTGTTATACATGCATGGGACTAAACAAATGATTAAGGTGATTAATAATACATATAATTTTGCAGGTCATTGTTGTCTCAGGTGAAACTGGCTGTGGTAAAACTACACAACTTCCTCAATACATCTTGGAATCTGAAATTGAAGCTGTTCGTGGAGCTGTCTGTAGTATTATATGTACTCAGCCTAGACGAATATCTGCGATGTCTGTTTCTGAAAGAGTTGCTGCAGAACGAGGGGAGAAACTGGGAGAATCTGTAAGTTTTGTGGCTGATCTTATGACTTGCTTCAAGAATTTTTTAAGCTTGTCAATAATTTTTATTAGCAGATGGACATTTAATGCCCCCCCCCCCCCCCCCTTCCCAATTAAATCTTTCTTCTTCTGAAAGGTTGGTTACAAAGTTCGGCTTGAGGGAGTGAAAGGAAGGGACACTCGCCTTCTTTTTTGCACCACTGGTATATTGTTGAGGAGATTACTTTTGGATAGAAATTTGAAAGGGGTAACTCACGTTATTGTTGATGAGATACACGAACGTGGAATGAATGAAGGTAACATAGGAATTGATTATGTTTTGTTCATCAGTATATCAAATATGAAGTTTACCGTTGTTTGCTTTTATGTCAGATTTTCTTCTTATTGTCCTCAAAGATCTCCTTCCTCGTAGACCAGAGTTGAGGTTAATTTTGATGAGTGCAACCCTCAATGCGGAGCTTTTCTCTTCCTACTTTGGTGGTGCTCCAACAATGCATATCCCTGTAAGTTCAGGATTCTAATCACTATATCATTTGTATGTCAAAATCTACCTCATATAGTCAATCAGCAATCACAGCACATATAATATGAACACAACTGATGAAGTGTTTGTTGGTAGAGGATGAAGTTTTGTGTACTCCATGACTATAATATTAATTTCGTAAACAGGGGTAACTCATCTTCTTGTTTGCTTTTTATTAAGTGTGTTGTGTATCAATAACTTTTGAGGCCAGCTCATTTAAGATCACCAACATTATGCCTACTCATTTATGTTGTAGTCTGTAATGGCCTTTACAGTGTGTTACACTTTGCTGGAGGGCATTATGGTCCCTATTGAATGCTGAAGAAGTGGTTCAGATTCTTATCACTTTCTTCTAAAGCTTCTCAAAAATTCACTTCCTAAGCTTGATCTTAATTTTTGAAAATAGGTTAAACTATGAGCTAAATTGAGAAGTGAAGACTTTTGAAATTTTGGCAAAGCCAACTTCTTTTTCAAAGTTAGAAACCTAAATTGGCTTTGATTTTTGTTGAATTTTTGCTTGATACGTCAAGCTAGAAGCATAGTTTTTATTTTTTGATAAGTAATAATGATATAAAAAGCGCAGAGGGGCACAACCCACATACACAGGAAGTATAAAAGAGAGCGCCTAAGAGGGAGAAAAATGAAAAAGGAAATCAGAGAAACTAATCCCTATAGGAGCAAGCCAAGCGGCTGTCCAGGAATACAAAGTAAAGAAGAAGAAATGGGTCAATTCCTCTATGGTCCTAGTGGAGTTCTCAAAGCATCTAGCATTCCTTTCATTCCAAATACACCACATGAGACACAGAGGGATCATCTTCCACACTACTGCACTTCGGGAACGTCCTCCCGACCACCAACAATCGAACAAGCGCCTCACCTTGCAAGGCATGACCCAATGCAACCCAAATCGATCAAAAATAGTATGCCAAAGAATGCTCGCGGTCTCGCAATGGAGAAAAAGATGATTGACTGACTCTCCATTCTTCTTACACATACAACACCACTCCACTATCACTGGGTTCCTCTTCCGCAGGGTGTCGTGAGTCAAAATTTTGCCTAAGGCCGCGGTCCACCCGAAAAAAGCCACTCGCATAGGCACCTTAGTACGCCAAATGCTCTTCCAAGGAAACACCTCATGATCTAAATTAGACAAGGCCTTGAAAAGTGACTTAACCTCGAACTTGCCTTTCTTAGACGATGACCATCGAATATGATCCACAGAACTTGTGGATATCTTGCAAGAGTACAACCGGTCTAAGAAAGCAGAAATCAAAATCCATCTCCCAGTCCTGTACGGGCCGCACAAAAATGACATTCCACTCGACTACCCCACTCCTCCACATGAAGTTATCCTTCACCCAAGCTTCTTTATGTCTGGCGATGTTGAACAAGGACGGGAAAGCATGCTTCAAAGTGGAATCCCCACACCAAATATCATGCCAAAAAGGAACTTTCGAACCCACCCCCACCTCAAAACGGATGCCTTTGGCAAAAAAATCCCAACCTTGACGAATGTGCTTCCATAAGCTCACACCATGGGAACCCAAGACCTTCTTTGTTCACCACCCACTATCCTGATCTCCATACTTAGATTTGATAACTTTATACCAGAAAGCCTCACTCTCATTCGCATATCTCCAAAGCTATTTACCTAGGAGAGCTTGATTAAACTGATGCAACTTTCGAATGCCAAGCCCGCCGTACCGAAAGGGATGACAGACTTGATTCCAATTTACAAGATGCATCTTAGGCTCGTCTCGCACCCCTCCCCATAAGAAATCTCTTTGAACTTTCTCAAGTCTTTTAGCTACCCTCATAGGGATCGGAAACAGAGACAAAAAAAGTTGGTAGATTAGAGAGCAAACTCTTAATGAGAGTTAAACGACCTCCTTTAGAGAGATACATTCTCTTCCAACCTGCCATTTGACGCTCAATCTTTTCGATCACATCATTCCAAATAGCTGTATCCTTATGTGCCGCCCCAAGAGGGAGACCCAAATACTTCATAGGCAAATCGGCAACACTACACCCAAGGATATCAGCTAAACCCTCAATGTTTTTCACCTCCCCAATAGCCACAATTTTAGACTTTTCAAGATTCACTCTCAAACCCGAAACAGCTTCAAAACATAAAAGAATGAGCCGCACATACCGGATTTGCTCGATCGAAGCTTCACAAAAAATCAAGGTGTCATCAGCAAATAAAGAGTGAGAGACCACCAACTCCGATAATACCCTATTTCCCACCGAGAAGCCATTCAAAAAGCCTAAGTCAATCGTCGCATTCACCATCTTACTCAATGCCTCCATAACAAGCACAAAAAGTAACGGAGAAAGCGGGTCCCCTTGCCGAATTCCCCTCGAGCTATTAAAGAAGCCTTCCGGAGAACCATTCACAAGAATGGAAAATCTTACCGACGTAATACACCACTCTATGAAGGAGGATAGTTAAAGCTTTATAAGGTGAACTATTTATCAAGGTATACATGTCTTGGAGATTTTGATTATTGAGTGTGTAGTAGTTACTCAGTGAAGGAGGATATTGGTCAGTAGGAGGTGATGGAGAGCATGACCTTAGCTTGAATAGTATGACAAGGAGATACATGTAGCCGGTCCCAATTAGTTGAGGAAGGATCCATTGTGCCGACCCTAGTTTAGTTTGAATTATGGCTTAGTTGAGTTGAATTGAGTTTGAAGTACTTAGATCTCTCTAAACAATTTTATTTTTTATTTTTTTGATAAGTAATGTCTCTAAACAATTTTTATTTTTATTTTTATTTTTTATTTTTTATATATCATAACAGTTTATGATTAGAATAATTATTCTCAAAATGCTATTAGCTGATCTTTGATTCGTTGGCTCTTACTAGATGGATCTTCTCTTGTTTGTTCGTGTTCTTTTTTTTTTTTTTGGGTGATAAATTTACTTAATGCTGATTCCTTTTCATCTGTTTGTTTCATTTCTCTTCTGTATTTTGTGTATACTTAGAGAGTGCCCCCGCTGCCTTGGACTTTTACATCTATCAGGAAAAGAGAGAATATGACATGATCCTAATGTAAAGAATGCTGGACTAACCATTTACCTTGGGGTGTGGTGTTTTTCTTTTTGTTTATTCCAGGGTTTTACATATCCAGTACGTGCACATTTTCTGGAGAATATTATTGAAATGACAGGATATCGGTTGACTACATATAATCAAATTGATGATTATGGTCAAGAAAAGGGGTGGAAAATGCAGAAACAAGCTCAAGCTTTAAGGAAGAGGAAGAGCCAGATTGCTTCTTCTGTTGAGGTATACAAATTTTTTTGTGCTCATCCAGTTTTTGTTGTCCGCTCTTGGTTCAATGGTGATATGTTTCTATCCTTGTGAACAGGATGCACTTGAAGATGCTGACTTTAAGGAGTATAGCTTACGGACTCAGGACTCTTTATCCTGTTGGAATCCTGACTCAATTGGTTTTAACCTCATTGAGCATGTGCTCTGCCACATAGTCAAGAAAGAAAGGCCTGGTGCTGTATTGGTTTTTATGACTGGTTGGGATGACATAAATTCGTTGAAGGACCAGCTCCAAACTCATCCTCTCTTGGGTGATCCGAGCAGGGTGTTGCTGCTTGCATGCCATGGTTCCATGGCCAGCTCTGAGCAGGTTATTGAATTATTTATCCTTTGTTGTCTTCTCTAAGCATATTTATTACTGTCATCTTGTCTTTGAAAGCTATTGGAAAATGGCAAAATTTTCCAATAAATGGAATCATTTTATTCTAAAGTATGTTGATAATTACTCTCATTTGAATCAATATGCTAATTGTGGATTTGAGGAGCATTTGGGGTTAATGAGGCAAGGGCTCTAAGTCAACACCTTGAGAGCCTTAAATTGCCTGTGCTCCATGATTAAAGCTCTGGCCCTAAGCCTTGACTTGTGTCCTAACTGTACAGATCATAGATTTGAATGTGAGGACTTCTTACTACACTATTACTCTTTCATATTAAATCATTCTTTTAGTTTCTTATTTAATGTAACAAATCGTGCATTATTGTTGGGCTTGTGCCAAGACAACCCAAGTTTTTTTATTTGATAATTAATCGAATTTCATTAAAACCAAAGGGTGCACTCAAGTATACAGGACGTATACAAGAGAAACACCTAACCAGCAAAGATAAAAGATCAAAATAGTCATGGAAATTAAAAATATGGAAACAATCATAGGCAGCTATCC
Organism: Corylus avellana; assembly: GCF_965113065.1. Lineage (NCBI taxonomy): Eukaryota > Viridiplantae > Streptophyta > Magnoliopsida > Fagales > Betulaceae > Corylus > Corylus avellana. The sequence continues at coordinate 6,956,506 of NC_142496.1, forward strand.
AATGGAAAAGGGAGTTAAAGAAGAAGGCTTTTAACTCCGCCACTATTCTCTCTGTCTTTAAAGCTTTAGTAATTTCTCTCTCCTAATATATCACATAAAGCATAGCAAAATCATTTTCTAAATGGCTTTACTTTGAGGGCTACCAAGCTTTCCTCTCCAACAAGCGAAGAGATCTTTCATTTGATGAGGCATGAGCAATGCTAAGAAGAACAAGCTGAAGGTAGAGTTCCATAATGCACTAGCTACCTCACAATGAAGTGAAAGATGGTCAACTGTTTCTCCACTTTTCTTACACAAACAATACCAATTAATCAGAATGATATGCCGCTTCTTTAAGTTATCAAAAGTGAGTATCTTATCTAGAGCAGACAACCAAACAAAGAAAGCCACTCTCACAGAGGCCTTATGGTGCCAAATACACCTCTAAGGGAAAGAGGTGCTATCATTGGGGGTTAGGACATTTTACCACGAGCTAACCTCAAACTGCCCTCTTGGAGGGGAATCCAGTAAAGCTTGTCTACACCATAATTTCTCAATCTGATGGAGTACATTTGATTGAAGGACGAAGTAAAGAATTCCAACTCCTAGCGTTGTTCTAACAAAATTAATGTTCCATTGGGGAAAGCCATTAGAAAATTGAAGATGATCTGTTGCAAAAGCATCCCTAAGGCAGGCAATGCTAAACAACTCTGGATGCAGTCCCTTAAGGGGCAACATGCCACACCATACGTTATGCAAAAAGCTAACCTTGGAGCCATCCCCATCCTTAAATCTAGTAAAACTACAAAACTCCTCCCAAGCTTTCCTACTAAATTTCCATAGCCCCATGCTATACAGCCCATTGACTCCATTAGAGCACCACTCGCCCCATTGGCTGCCATATTTAAGGTTCACTACCAGTTTCCACATTGCCTTCCTCTCATAAGCATAAAACTATAACCACTTCCGTAAAAGAGCTTGGTTGAACATGAGCAAATTTTGGACCCCCAAACTCGCCTCGGAAGCCAGAGATAACACATCTTAGACCAGCTTACCAGGTAAGATTTGACCTCTTCGCCCATACCTCCCCACAGGAAATCCCACTGTAATTTCTCAAATTGGTTGGCTACGCTAGTCAGGAGGGGGAACAATGACATAAAGTAGGTAGACAAATTAGATAATGTGCTCATGATCAAGGTAATCCTATCCCCTTTAGACAAGTACAACTGCTTCCAAGCAGCCAATCATCGTTCAATCTTCTCAATAATGCCATTCCAAATAGATTTAGCTTTAAACAATGCACCCAAAGGAAGACCTAGGTACTCCTTAGGCAAGGAGGAGGCCCTGCATCCCTAAATCCTAACTAAGCCTTCTATGTTATTGACATTACCAACAAGAACCCAGTTTGACTTGGTCAAATTAATCTTCAAACCCGATACAACTTTAAACTTAAGAACAAACAACGTAAAAGACGATGGTGATTTTCTGAATCCGAGTATAGTGAACTATCCAACTACACCATTTCTTCCCAAAACCACTCTTTCTCAGCATGTACAACAGAAAATCTCAATTGATGTGGTCATAAGCTTTTTCAATATCTAATTTGCAAAGCACAACCCAAGTTAAATAGATATGCTGAATCCGACCACCAAAAGAGAATTAGGATTTTTTGTTGTGTACTTGAAGCTGACCAGAAATTCAAGTTGTGTTTAATTATTACTAGCGGCATGCATCCCAAAACGAATTATAGCAGCACTTACGTATAACTCCTAATTAATTGTCAGATTTCATTTTGGTTAATGAAATACTAGTATATGAAAATTCTGTATAAATTAATCCAAAGTTAGTTCAACCCAATAACAACCAAACCCTACCAACGCAATTTGGGTTCAAAATCCCAGGTTCAGCCCAATTGGTTTAATTGGAAACCTGAAGCTTTGAGGTATAGTTTACAGTGTAACCCTACCAATTGCCATCTCTGAAGTATTCATTTTTGCCTTGAATTTTGTATCTACCAACTCTTGGTAGTTTGTGCTGAAAGATGACTAAAGCCTGTCTCTTACATGTATTACATCATATCTTATTCACATGTTCAGATATGAATGATACCGTTCATCTAATGCTTGCAGACTTTCCTGATTCCTTTTTTATATTGTTTTGCATACAGAGGTTAATTTTTGATAAGCCTCAAGATGGAGTGAGGAAAATAGTTCTAGCTACAAACATGGCTGAGACTAGTATTACCATCAATGATGTCGTTTATGTGGTTGATTGTGGAAAGGCAAAAGAGACATCATATGATGCACTAAATAACACTCCATGTTTGTTGCCATCCTGGATATCAAAGGCTGCTGCTCGACAAGTAAGATTATTCCAATAACAAGTCAATTTTCATATCTTGTTTATGAGATTATATACTTATATTAAAAAAGAAAAAGAAAAAGGTGTATAAGATTATATCTGACATGAAAGTATCTTTTATTTTGTTGTGAATTTTTCTTTTCCATGTATAAAATGCATTAGTTACTATGCATATTGGTGAGCATAGGAAAATAAAATAAAACTCTAACCATAGGCGTGCCAAATCTTGTGGATGCTTATTTGTGGGTGCATTTGGTTGATGGCAACAGGGTCCAGGCAGGATAAATGCTTTGTAGGTTTTTTTTTTTTTTTTTTTTTTTTTTTCCTTTTTCTTTTTTCCCAGGTCTAACAGCCCCCCACTCCCCCGCTCTCTCAACTACCAAAAATTGTCAGTGTCCCCCAAATGACAATAATACCCTTAATAAACATAAAATAATCATAATAAAAGAAAAAAAGATAAAGGATGATATCCTCATTGGAACCTTATCTCTCTCATTGCCGAGACAGTAAGTCGCCACCACGCAAGGCCTAGGCTCGCCAAATTCCTTCATATAAGTGTCGGTAATTCAATTTCTGTGTGCTGCCAGTGGACTAGTTCTTCATGGAAACACCTGTAGCGCACTTTGTTGAATTGTGGAACTATTACTTTGGGTTTCATGTGTTGTGTCTTGATTGTTGAGTTGCAGATTGTAATGGAGTCTTTTGTTGAATCTTTGTGAGGTTGCGTTTCAGTAGGCAAGATATCATAGAAGGAGATTTCAGCAACACTAGTGTTTTGGTGGTTTGCAGATTTGGCCACCAGCATTTCCTTTTTTTTTTTTCTTTTTTTCCGAATTTATAGGGGTACTTTTGCTTAATGAATTTTTTTTAAGGTTATTTTTGTCTTTTTGCTGTCCTTGAGGGGAGGATATTGACAATGTTTAGAAGTATGGGAGGGGCATTGGCGCAATTGATAGTTTGGGGAGGGGTAGGGAGAGAGAAATCACCAATAGAGTGAGTGGTAGTTTGGTGGGAATGTAGACTTTTCCAAAAAAAAAAAAAAAAACTAAAAAATTCATAGGTTTTAGCGGGTCAACTTTGTTTGTATAGGATGTTTGAACGATCTGACCTGCTTTGCAGCATGTTTTATAAACATATAATCATTTGTTTACCGCAATTACATGATATACTTGTTTTGATGTATATTGATCTCTCCTTTCCCAAATCTCCCAAAAAGTCATCCAGCATAAGAAATTTTGTGTTCTTTTCCTATTCAATAAGAAGTTATTTAATGTTTGGTTCGGATCCTATCATGCTCAGTTTGACCTGTACATTTATATAACACCTGCAATTTAAACCATGGTTCAGTTAAAGGACATATATTTGTGCTGGACTGACATATGAAATGTGCTTACAATCAAAAATGAAAAATGGAGATACGGTCCCTTTTCCTCTAGAAAAGCTTCTACTTGCATTGTTTGTTGGCAGGTGTGGTTGTATCTAGTAACTAGGGGCTTTAAAAGCCCCTTAGACTTCACTGAAGTTCATTTAGCTTCAAACAAGCAAGTGGAAGTGAGTGGATTTGGATCTGTAATTGTCAGCCTAGGATCAGGTCATCCCCTTTACCTAAATGAAGGTGTTCTTGAAACTTATTCGCAAATCTTGTAACTCGTAATGTAGATTTTGAAGTATGGATTACCCACATTCTTGCTGCCACAAATATAAATATTGTATAATGTATTAGTTATATAGTAGTAAAATTTTGAAGTAAGGTTTAACAGTTCCTTTGACACTGTTTACTTTTTACTGCAAGATTTGATTCATTTAATGGACTGCTGATATTAGTTTTCCACTTCTGTTTTATAGAGGAGGGGAAGAGCTGGCCGAGTTCAGCCTGGCGAGTGTTACCATCTCTATCCCAGATGTGTATACGATGCTTTTGCTGATTATCAATTGCCAGAACTCCTAAGGACACCATTACAGTCGTTATGTTTACAAATCAAAAGTTTACAACTTGGAAGTATTTCACAATTCTTATCTAGGGCATTGCAGCCACCGGAACCTCTATCGGTAAATTTCAATTTCAATTTCCTTCTCAGTCTCTGCATATTCATTACTGTCCTGGAATGTATTTTGCCAGTTTTCTCACTTCTTTTTTGTATGCTATTAAAATACATGCTTTTCATAACGAGCCCGTATTTTTCTGCTTCTATCGTCATTGTTATTTTATGTGATTCTGTATGTTAGTTCTTTGAATCATGCTTATTTTGTAGGTTCAAAATGCTGTGGAATACTTGAACATCATTGGGGCTTTGGACGAGAATGAAAATCTGACTGTGCTAGGTATAGAACTTACACGCTCGCGCGCGCGCATGCGCACACAAAATTTTTGTTTCTAAGCTATTTCATGGTAGTGCTGTTTGTTAACATCCACAGAACCATGACTGGTTGCTTTGCAGGACGCAACTTGTCAACGCTTCCAGTTGAGCCAAAGCTTGGGAAAATGCTCATATTTGGGGCTCTTTTCAACTGCCTAGATCCAATTATGACCGTTGTTGCTGGCCTTAGTGCCAGAGATCCCTTCCTGATGCCATTCGACAAGAAGGATGTAAGTTTCATACTATGTTTAATGCTATGTTTTGATGATTTTATATGATTTAGTATGTATTCTCGTTTTTATGTTTACCTTCTCTGCATGTCAGCATGTTTTTATTGATGTATTTCTTCCATTCTGTATACACATCTTTTGATTGAAATGTGAGATAATTTAGGATCTGAATATTCAGGATAAGCTAAAGTATGACGTTATAAGCATACCGTAGGTCATTTAAGTTTGGAGTATAAGTGTAGGAATAGAGATTGTTGAGGTTATAAATTTGTTATGACTACTGTTAGAGAAGTTAGAAAAAGCATATGTAAGAATTGAGAAATGCTATACTTTCCAAAAGTGTAGCATTTCTCATAAGAATTTAAACTTGGACAAGCCACTGTACTAGTTATGTTGTTTTCCTACATGTAAATGCCAAGAACGACTTTTACCACTTGTACCAGAGTTCCAGTCTCAAATTATTTTGGGTTTCTTTCGCTGGTTGATGGTGAGGCAGAATTAAAATCGTAACTAATAATTAATATCAAGTATGGGTTCTCAACTACAATGGAGTGAGGAATCACCTTTTGTTTTTTTTCTTCACTTTTTTCGCAGCTTGCAGAGTCAGCAAAAGCGCAATTCTCTGCCCGTGACTACAGTGACCATCTTGCACTTGTCCGAGCTTATGAGGGTTGGAAAGATGCTGAAAGACATCAATCTGGTTACGAGTACTGTTGGAGAAATTTCCTTTCTGCTCAAACTCTGAAAGCCATTGACTCTCTTCGGAAGCAGTTCTTTTGCTTGCTTAAGGATAGTGGTCTAGTTGATCAGAACACCGAAAACTGCAATAGATGGAGCCATGATGAGCATCTTGTCCGAGCAGTCATCTGTGCAGGCTTGTACCCTGGAATATGTTCTGTTGTGGTAAGTTATGTTCTCCCCCCACCATATGAGTTGGAGATCGAAGTACTCTATCAGAAAGTGTGAAAGGGTATAAATGAATATAAATTTAGAGGCTTTTATTTTTTCTTTGGGGAGGGGCACAGGTGGGGGTCGGTAAGTGGGTTATGGGTGTGGGGCAAAAGAATCAAAAAAAAATTACCACCCTTTGTAAAGGTCAATACCTAATTTTTACTTTTTTGGGGCCTAAAGGCATAACATAGTTCTGCGGTCCTCCCCCCCTCTCCTCCCTTTTCCTGTTTTCTTGACTCTTGTCTGTGTCTCTCTTTCACAGGTACACACACATGCACACATACACACATACATCTGTGTTACTTCTTTTGGTTTACAGAAAACTCTTTTTTTTCCTGACTCATTATTCTTGCTGCCTCCATTATCTTTACTTTTCTTCCGGTATGGTTTTTTTTGTCGTGTTAAATGAAGTTTCAGTGAGCAAATAGAATAAGCGACCCAGTTTTTTACTAATTAAATGAATTAATCTGGCTGGCCAACAGCTATCTTAAGGTCACATTTGGTACGCAAGGATGGACCTAAGAAAGGAATGATTATTCCTATGGAATAGCCACTCTTATTTAGAATAATTAGTGACATGGAATAGCTATCCCCTAAAATGAGGAATAGCTATTTGCCTAGGAATGGAATAGCATTTTTCTCAACTTTTTTTTTTTTGTTTGGAACCCAAAAATTAAAAGAAAAATCATTCCGATTGTTGGGGATAGTCGGCCGTCATAACATTTGCACTGGGGCTGGTTGGACCACCCCGGGAGCCCCTTGGGGTGCTTGGGGGTGGTCGGCCACCCATGGGGAATGAATTGTTTTCTATTTTTTTTTTTTTTAATTTTTGGGTTCCCATGAAAGAAAAAAAGAAAAGAAAATTGGGTTAATCATTTGTAGAGCTAGGGTATTTTAGGTAATTTGATTCAATTTCAATGTGGATGTTTGGTCATTTCTGTTTTGTCACCAAACGAATGAACATGGATGGTCATTTTATTTCAGCTTCTTGTATTCCTAGTAATATTGATTCCTATTCTTAAGTAGTCATCATTCCCGTGTACCAAACTTACCATTTTATTTATCTTTTAAGCTTGCTGATGACATTTTTGTCGATACAATTTTGTTTCTACAGAATAAAGAGAAGTCAATTGCATTAAAAACAATGGAGGATGGGCAAGTACTTTTGTACTCGGTGAGTTTCTTCTCCTCTTTTGGCTACTTATTTCATTCTTACATGCAATTGTGCTTTTGAATGGGAATGCTGATTCATCAAAATTCTGATTGCACTGATGGTTATTAATTCTGAACCGTATCAAATAGAATTCTGTGAATGCTGGAATACCCAAAATTCCATATCCATGGCTAGTTTTCAATGAAAAGGTGAAAGTTAATTCAGTATTTCTTCGGGATTCAACTGGTGTCTCTGATTCCGTGCTGCTCTTATTTGGTGGGAACATTTCAAGGGGTGGTCTAGTGAGTTCTTTCACTTCAGTTATGCTTATTGCTTCCAGGATATACATTATTGATGGAAGGTACTGATGCTATAAATGGCTTTTGATAGGATGGACACCTGAAAATGCTGGGAGGATACTTGGAATTTTTCATGAAACCTGCTTTAGCAGAGATGTATTTAAGCTTAAAGAGAGGACTTGAGGATCTGATGCAGAGGAAAGTAAGAATTTACCATTTTTCACAGATCACAAGTCAAATGCATTTGAATTTCCAGAGATGATCTATTTCTGTTTGTTTTTTAGTCGTGTTGCACCCTTATTTCTTGATCCGGATCTCTCTCTCTCTCTCTAAACAATTCCTTGAGGCAAAATTTGATTGACCAAAAAACCCTCGATAGTTTTAAAGATGTGGAGCTTTTAGATAAGGACATTATTGTTAAATCCAAAAAGGAAAAATTATGAATGCTTATCACAGAGCCACAACATCAAGCTAACTTGGTCCACTCTATCACCTTACTTAGTAATTCATCTAAACAGAAGAAAAAAAATCTGCAAAATATCTATTAATATAGATAATTTGTTTATCAAGCCAAATTAGCCATTCTAGAATGGACCCTTTAGAATTGAGCCCACTTAAATATGATTCACTACCATATATTAATAATTGCAACTAGTGTTTTTGTTTACCCAAAAAAGAATGCTGTCAATGGTGTAGATCATCTTTTGTTAAAATATTATGACAAAAAAGATAATTTTTTATTTTTTATATGCATCATAAAACAGAATGTTAGTAGTTTTATCAAAACGTTTATTAGATACTACTTTATTTATAAGAACATTATAATAAATTATATATTATTATGAAAATGCTTGACATGCAAAAGCACACATGGTTGTTAGTATGCGTGTGTATATATATATATATATATACACCAATGTTGATGTGTACATTGATTTGATATTTGTGGGCAGATTTTGGATCCTAAGTTGGATGTACAATCAGAGAATGAGCTCCTGTCGGCTGTAAGATTGCTGGTATCGGAGGACCAGTGTAATGGTAGATTTGTCTTCAATCGCCAAGTAGCAGCACCCTCAAAGAAGACTACAAAAGAGCCACTACCAGGCAACCTCTTGAGTGGTGGAGGTGGTGATAATTCAAAGAATCAGCTACAGGCACTGCTTGCCAGGGCAGGACATGAAGCACCCACCTACAAGACAAGGCAGCTGAGAAACAACCAGTTCCGTTCCACTGTGATGTTTAATGGGTTGAATTTTGACGGGCAACCTTGCAGCAATAAGAAACTCGCAGAAAAGGATGCCGCTGCTGAGGCTCTGCTGTGGTTGAAGGGTGAGAGCCAATCAACTCCCGCAGATATTGACCATATGTCTATGCTTCTAAAGAAGAGCAAAAAGAAAGATCGGAAAAGATCCTCAACCCGCAGTGCTAAGTGGGGTTAAACTGACTACAAGAACTAATTATTGTTATTTCCCACCAACAAAAGAACTCCCTAGTCCCTAGTGAAAGGTTTGGTGGAACGGAATCGAGTTCGAATCTTTCTGGACATGGAGTTGCAACCAGAGAAGGGAACTGGATTTTCATAACATCTATAGCAGGTGCTGACCTTAGTGAACCCTCAATATATATATTTCTTGACATGGAGTTTCAACTAGAAGGGAAGCTGGAGTTCATAAAATCCATGGCTGATGCTGACCTTATTGAATCCTTAATCTAGAAGGGCAAACATTCTTTGGAGGCCAAAGGAGAGAGATTCACTGAAGACGCAAATATGGCTTGTACTTTTACACGAAGATGCTGCCAGTCTCAGATCGAAGATAAGTTACTGCTGTATAAGGTATACCTTAGAATAGAAAATTCTTGCTCGCAAGAAAGAATTAGATCGATTTATGCTACTCAGTTTTGGGAAATTGCTCATGTAAAAAAGGAAAGCATGGTGGAAGAAAGCCTTTGCCTCCTTGAACTGGAAAGTGTGACACAACTTTCACTAGTCAGGACTCAGGACCAAGTATTTGATGTACACCACATTCATTTGTAGCCCAATGTTATTTATGAAAGATGTGTTGAAACACATGTCAATCTTTCTCCAAATCTTCCGCTACTTATTTCCTATTTTTGTGTATTTGTTGAGTTTGGAACATATTTCAGTGTCAATGCAGAGGGATGGGATGGATGGGTAATCACCCTCCATTTATATTAATAATTTTTTTTATTAAAGAGGACTACCATGTTACAGAATTGGGATCCAGTTCATTTCTCATCTCAAAAAAGTGAAAAAGATAAAAATACTCTTTTAATATAATTATTTAGATATTATTCAGTTCATTGATAATTCTCTTCTCATGTTACAACTAATCAAAAAATGACACATGTCCCATTTAATAAAAAGTTTTAGGTGGTTCGGACTCTCTCTAGCAGAATTTTTTTTATATTTATATTTATATTACTTATTTAAAATCCATTTGATAACGGTTAGAAAATAAATTCATAAAATTTAATCGGTATAAGGAATTTTTATAAAAACTGATACCTTTAAAAAAAAAAAAAAAAAAAAAGAAAAAGAAAGAAGAAAAACAAAGGAGAAGATCTCGAAGCGATGTCGTTTGGGCTCATTTTCTAAATAGCACTAGTGTTTTAAGTTTCCCTCTGATCTGTCTCGAACTCGAACCCCTTCTCTTCCAGAACCCTCTCCCGCTTCCTCAGTCTCTAGGGTTTTCACTGACTCTCTTCCTCCCACACACGCACACCACTATCAAACCCCCATTTCCATTTTCACTTTCATCGAAACTCTCCCTCATATTTACAATCTCTCTGTCTCTTTCTCTCTTTAAGGTTAGGGTTAGGGTTTTCGAAGCCTCAGCCCCCGATCGTCGCCATATACAATGGCGTCCCCTTCCGTTTCTCTCCCCAGGGTATCCTCCAAGACGGAGTCGTATGTGGACAACAAGCGCAAGGAGGACATCCGGCAAGCTAACATTGTGGCGGCACGCGCCGTCGCCGAGGCCGTCCGCACCAGCCTGGGTCCCCGGGGCATGGACAAGATGATCTCCACGGCCTCTGGCGAGGTCATCATCACCAACGACGGCGCCACCATCCTCAACAAGATGGAGGTCCTCCAGCCCGCCGCCAAGATGCTCGTCGAGCTCTCCAAGTCCCAGGACTCCGCCGCTGGTGACGGCACCACCACTGTTGTTGTTATCGCGGGCGCACTCCTCCGTCACTGCCTCTCCCTGTTGTCCCACGGCATCCACCCGACTGTCATCTCTGACTCCCTCCACAAGGCAGCCACCAAGGCCGTCGAGGTTCTCTCGGCGATGGCTGTCCCCGTCGAGCTCTCCGACCGCGACTCTCTCGTCAAGTCTGCCAGCACCTCCCTCAACAGCAAGGTTGTCAGCCAATACTCCACTCTTCTCGCTCCGCTCGCTGTCGACGCTGTCCTCTCCGTCGTCGACCCGGCCAAGCCCGATATCGTGGACCTCCGGGACGTCAAGATCGTCAAGAAGCTCGGCGGCACCGTTGACGATACCGAGCTCGTCAAAGGCCTCGTCTTCGACAAAAAAGTGAGCCACGCTTCCGGAGGGCTCACCCGGGTGGAGAACGCCAAGATTGCGGTCATCCAGTTCCAGATTTCACCGCCGAAAACTGATATCGAGCAGAGTATCGTCGTTTCGGATTATGCCCAGATGGATCGGATACTTAAGGAGGAGAGGCAGTACATTCTGGGAATGATTAAGAAGATCAAGGCGACTGGGTGCAATGTCTTGTTGATCCAGAAAAGCATTTTGCGCGACGCCGTGACCGATTTGTCGCTGCATTATCTCGCCAAGGCGAAGATTTTGGTGGTCAAGGATGTGGAGCGTGACGAGATTGAGTTTATCACCAAGACTTTGAATTGTTTGCCCATTGCAAACATTGAGCATTTCCGGGTCGAGAAATTGGGGTATGCGGATCTTGTTGAGGAGACTACTGTTGGGGATGGGAAGATTGTGAAGATTACGGGGATTAAGGACATGGGTCGGACCACCACGGTGCTGGTTCGTGGGTCGAACCAGCTGGTGCTTGATGAGGCGGAGAGGAGCTTGCACGACGCTCTGTGTGTGGTTAGGTGCTTGGTGAATAAGCGGTTTTTGATTGCAGGTGGCGGGGCTCCAGAGATTGAGCTGTCGAGGCAGTTGGGTGCTTGGGCAAAGGTGCTGCACGGGATGGAGGGTTATTGTGTTCGGTCGTTTGCCGAGGCGCTTGAAGTGATTCCCTATACATTGGCTGAGAATGCCGGGTTGAATCCGATTGCCATTGTGACGGAGCTGAGGAACCGGCATGCGCAGGGGGAGATCAATGCTGGGATTAATGTGAGGAAGGGGCAGATTACTAATATCTTGGAGGAGAATGTGGTGCAGCCGCTGCTTGTGAGCACGAGTGCGATCACCCTGGCGACGGAGTGCGTGAGGATGATCTTGAAGATCGATGACATTGTCACTGTGAGGTAGTTCAGCTTGGAATATGAACAGCTTTGGAGGGAAGATGGTTGGTCTTGTTATCTTTTGCTATTGCGTGCTATTTTAGCTTGTGGTATGTGTTCGATTAGATTCTTATGTTAAAGAATTTTGATATGTTTTTGTTGCTGACTTTTTCCTTGAATTTGGATGTTGTTTGATGTCTTGTGGAGACGTTTTTGGTCTTTTATGTTTTCTATGAAAGTTTTACTTATCAAAAAAAAAGAGTTGGTAATCTAGTTTTGTTGGATACGGATTTGCATAGTTGGCAATGCATATCTGACTCTGTTTTACATTGAAATGCAACATAGTTATGGTATTCGGAAGTCAGACATTGATGTATTGAGAAGGTCATCATTGGCCTCAATCTTCAGTCGTTTTGACTTGGCCTTTCTCTTCTTTCTAGTTGGATGCTCTTCATTTAATTTCTAGTTCTGGCATTGAAAATTCAGCTGCGTTCATATGATAAGATATTTATTTTATCCTTTTTCAGAATTCATGATTTTCTTATGTTTATGTTCTTTTTCTAGCTAGCTAGGTGTTTTCTCTTGTATACTTTCTGTGTATCTTGAGGCATCTTACACTTTTAATGTTATTTCGATTGCCTATCAAAAGGAAAAAAAAAAAAAAAAAATTATCCTTTTGCAGAATTTGCATTTAAATTGATAGCACAAACAGCAATTGATAGTCTTCTTTACATAGATTGTTACCTGTTGGGATTACCCATGTATGTATTCCATAATTGGGTCGCCATGCTTTTGAGACCTCAAAAGGGATCATAGAAATTTCTTGAAGGCATTAATTTATGCATGTCAATCATATTTGTAAAGAAGCTTTTTACAATTTTGCATATGTTTATGGTATTAAGAGGAATGGAACTTAGTTTTATGGACTGGGGTTACGGATAATTGAAAATTGATGCATTCTCTTGTTGGGAAGAGGGTTTTTAGAGGGCTTTAAAAGTGGACATGAAATCATATGAATTATCCTGATGTAGTTCATGTGAGAACGAGACCATACAAAGAAATTGGTGAATGGTGTCCCAGCCGAGCAACAATTAAGCATTAGTTTTGGCCTATAGACTCAGCAGCACCAATTGCAGAAAGCAGCCTCAGGGATTATTATTGATATTATTTTTGCTAGGGGGTTGAGTCATACTTGTCCCTTTTGTTTGGTGTTGCTTGGCATTGTTTATGATTGATTCTTCATTGGCAATGTTATGCATTGACAGGATTTCATTGTATTCAATTAGAATTGTTTAAGGACTTGCATAATTTCAAGAAGCATTACTTCATATGGCTGAGGATTGCTGATTTGATACATAATATCTTCTTAATCTTCCATTTCTTAATACTTGATCTTTAACTTTGTGGTTATTTATCTATGTGGTTGTTGCACTTGTTGAGAAGCCAACTACAATTTCAACTACAACTACAATTTCTAATATCTTGTTAAACTCGTTATATAAGTTTAAACACAACGACTCTATAAAATAGTTTGAGACCGTACTTTGCCCATCCTTGCCAAGTGTATTCTGCTTTTCTTCTTCTGAAAAAAATCTCTTATCTCACCTATTATCCTCTTTTCACTTTATTTTTATTCGTGGATACTATGCCATTTTTTTTTTCTTTTTTCTTTTAGTTTTCGTTTTAATGATATATTTGACCTTTTAGATAAAAATCCTAACCTCTCATCCCTACCTAGCACTATAATCAGGTTGTAATTGAGCCGAGTTGACTAAGTATTGAATGTACAAGTTTGGTTCATTTATTTTTTTTTCATGGCTTTTTTTTTTTTTTTTTCAACACGAGCTGAGCTTGAGCTTATTAACTAAGGTAGATAATTTGTTCAAGCTCAATTCATTAAAATTTTCAAATGAATTCATGCTTGTTTATGAATTACTCAACTAAGTTATTTATATCATATATAAAGTGATTGTTTATTTATTTATTTTTTCCTGTATATCTATATTAATTATCAATTATTTAGTTATTAATAAAACTTATTTTTTGAGTAATTAGATAATAAATGAGCCAATATTTTTTTGTTCCAACTCTGTTCATTTAATAAATGAATTGATTTCAAAATATGAGCCTAACTCAAGCTTGTTCATGAGTGATACTGTTCATTTATAGAGCTTGAGCTCGCTAGCGATTTTGTTTGTTAAATTTCAACTTTTAATTATAAAGATAACGGATCAAAACTTAACAATGTTTGCAGAGCCCCAAAAAAAATATTAAGATTTAAACACTACTAGGTCAACTAGTTCAAATGAGGAAATACATAGAGAGGGTAGAGAGAAGTTTTATGTAGAGTCTCAACTACCAATTTCGGAAGATATATATATATATATATATATATATATATATATATATATATATATATAGAATGATTTATGGCCCATTATGCCAAATCAACGCTTCTATGGATCTTTTTGACCATGGGCTAATAAGAGTAAGAGGAATTCAAACGATGAATTTTGGACATTTTAAAAGCATGAAAATTAAATTTTAATGAGTCCAGGAATTATGATAATATAATATTTAAAAGCTATTAAAGATGTTTATCCTAACTCCTGTGACCCTCCGCTTTAGGGAATTGGATTCTCTTCGGTTTAAATGAACTAGAGAGTATTTAGTTAATTATATTTGAAGAGTATTTTTGTCTTTACACTTTTTGATTACACAAAAATATCCGTTCAATATAACTAATTAGATATTTTCCAGTTTATTTGGATCTTAATTTTCGCTCTAGTCTTTGGCCATTAATTGGTGAGCTTGGATCTAGTTGGTTGATTGAACGTGCCCAATTGTGATGGACTCCAAACCATGTCACTGGATCAAATAAAAAGGTAAATAGGAGACAGATTTCTTGACACAAATGCGCAAGAGGAGAAACTCAGGAGGCAGAGTAAAGATATATTTCACTTAGAAATTTTGGGCAACAAGAAGAACCATTCATAGGCACTGAAGGTTGTGTTTTCATGAAAGCAAAAGCAATTTGCAATTTCATATCTTAGACTTGACATTATGCAATGTAAATGAGATAGACAGTTTGTGTATGTATTGTAGAAACTGAAAGAAATTAATAATGAAATAGGAAAATAAAGAAAATAGCAGGATAATAAAATAAGGCACAAACGATTTTTACGTGATTCGGTATATGACTTACGTTCACAGATAAAGTCCTAACCCTATTTATAGGGAGATTAAGAGAATACAAAATCGTATATTCGTATGGTTAATAAAATCAAACCAGAATTGAATATATTTGATTTGATTTTATCAATTACCATCAATGCTAATAGACCATTATGTGCTAAATATATTCCTATAATATCAAATCTCACACAATATATTCTAACAGAAACAACTTCTAATGTTATATTAATTGGGAACTAGATTTTATTTTATTTTTTGTTTAATGGATATTATTATTATTTTGAAAGAATTATCTTTTCATTAATATAGCAATCAAATTGGGCAAAATGCCCTTCGCTACCTCTACTATAGTGACAATTCTTCTTTATGCCTAATAACTCCTCCGTCATCGATCTATGGTTTGCTCCCATAAAAAATATAAAAAATATTTAAATGATATAGATAAAAAAATAGATAATCGGATATAGGGTGCCTTTTAAAACTCATTAGCTAAATTAGATAAAATTGGTTTTGATTAGCCATTTTGTATAAAAATATACATAAACCAATGTGAATGCTATTAGTTGTCATATTGGTTTGCAGATACAAAATGGAATCGGCCTAAAATCCTCAGAAAAGAAAAGCATCAAATAATCCATCATTACACAATAATAGAATACTAATCAGCAAGTTGCTCTTATTTTATAGTATGATGGGCAACTACTACATACATAATCGTGAGTACTATACATCTGTTGACTGTCGAGCTTAATCAGATAAAACAAACCACCTAAAACAGGATCAACTAATCTCAACTAAAGCCGACAATTTTTGACATTGTAAATATACGAGGATCGTGTTTTACCAGCAAATATAACAAATACAAGCAATATAACAATAAAAATTAAAATTTGCACAACAAAAAATAAATCATCACAACCATAACACAAGAATATGGTTATGAAGTGGAAAAACTCTTGAACGAATCAAAAGTAAAAAAACTTTAGGGCAGCCAAATCTTGTCGGGCAGCTAGTATTATGGACAGTAGCGTATAATAGCTGGGGCACCAGTATTGTATTATAGGCCTCTCGAGACAGTGTTAACCCTACTGAGAAGGGATAATATTTCGGGTAGACCATGTATGATAGTTATGACTTATTAAAACGTTAGTTTTTTACATTAAAATCTATAGGCGATTATCGCTGAGATTACATCTACACATTTCATAAACCCAAAATTATACTTTTATGGTGTAATAAGAGAGGCAATACCTCATTTTCTTACCAAAAATACATGTTTACTTCTTCATATAAATAAGAGTTCATTTCATACTCAACTGTGAGATTTACTTACTAAGTCTTAGACTGTCGCAGTATTTGCAGCTTGCCAGGTTATCTGTTAAGATGACTTTTAAAGGAGAGAGCTTGGAGTCTGAATTGCATATGCCACGTTTGATTAGAAAGATTGTACTAATTAGTAGCTTCAAGTACATAATCGATGATAATACTTGCATACTTGATGATGATTAGATATTTCAAATTTATCATTTTCACCTTCCGCTATATTTACTCTGAGTATGTTAGAGTTAGGTAGTAGTTAACTCAATTGGAGGAATTGCTAGTAACCCTACAAAAATGGTTAATGCCAATTTTGAAGGCATTACAAGTACTCCCTTGTGTATGTCTAGACTTTGTAAATTTTGTATATAGCTTCATGTTGTATGTGACACTTTTGTATCGTCATTCTATTGGTATGTAATTTGATACACAGTATAAGCTTAGATGTTTATGTCAGCTCTATGTGATTTAATTATACTCTCATGTTAGTATGATTTCCGCTGTGATGTTATGAAACTTATATATATATATATATATATATATATCCAGTTTAATTACCATGCATGTTATACTGTGAAACATTGATATATCGTCTATCAGGTTAATGCACGGATTCTTAGCGTATTATGGTACTGTCATGCCACTGCAACGGTCCACTTCATTCAAATTATGTATTTCTTTTAAAAAAATAGTCACGTCGCCGCACATTTGTTCACCGAGGCAAAAGCCGTACGAGAACCATGAGAGGAGGATGACGAGGACCAAGGATAAATACCTCCCTTACTTGGCTCGTTTAGGAGAAATTTCCTCATGCGTAGATCCAGTGACGGATCCAGGAATTCATTCTCGCAAGGGCGTAAATAAAATAATAAAATATAATGATAAAATAATTTTTTTTTGTTCTCTTTATATATTATATTTTTATTATAATATGGTAAATACAATTAAAAATATAAATCATAACACAATATGTGTATCACAAAAAACATATCTATGAGACTTCATAAATATATGTCAAATTGATATATCAGTTAATATGTAGGCACTAGTACAAAAATAAAGAAAAATACAAAATACAAAGTGTCTAAAATTGCATTCGACGTGATCTTAATTAGAGAAACAAAATCATCAAATATCAAATCTGAATTAAAGCTTTCGGAAATTTCCCTTTCAATGTAGCCAAGTAAATTATCCGCAAGAAACTCATCCTCCATTTTGTAACGAAGTTTTGTTTTAACAATCTCCATAGATGAGAATGCTCGTTCAGTAGTTGTTGTAGACACTGGAATAGTAAAACAAGATGAATCAATTTATCAATAAGATAGTACGTATCAGATTTTCCTGTCTCTGTCAATCCTCAACATAATTCCGAAATGGAAGACAATCTTTGTAATTTCGGATGATTAAGCATATCAACTTCAAAATGCTTCAATTGAAATCTCAAACTAATTTTCTCTTGGTCAGAAAAATCAAAAGAATAGTACTTATCCGCAAGAGTACATATATCATTAATATTAAATGATTTATAAGCATTATCTTGATCCAAAGCTGAACTAAGAGTCAAGAGTTCCATTGTCCTTTCACCAAATCTACTATCGAGCTCTTACAATTGAAATTTATAGTAACATTGAATATGTCAAAATAATAATGATGCTCAACTGTAATGTGATCCCGTTGACAACGACCTTGGCCTTGAACATAACGAGCACCCGAATCTGGAATGTCAATTTGAAATTTATTGGAGAAAGAGACTACCTCCTCAAGCAAATTATCCCAATCTTCATTTCTCAATTTTTGGAGGGGTGCTTTTGTATTAGAAACTAACTGCATAGCATTCAAGATGTCTTGAGATTTTTGTTGCAAATGTTGACAAAGACAATCGGTAGTACCCATGATTTCCCTCATCAAATGTAGAATGAATATGAACTTGAATG
Organism: Corylus avellana; assembly: GCF_965113065.1. Classification (NCBI taxonomy): domain Eukaryota; kingdom Viridiplantae; phylum Streptophyta; class Magnoliopsida; order Fagales; family Betulaceae; genus Corylus; species Corylus avellana. The sequence goes on from NC_142496.1 coordinate 6,974,738, forward strand.
ATGTAATCATTGTATAAGCAGCAATAGCATCCCCACGTTGAGAGTAAGTGGATCCTTCTTTTATAATATTTTCAAGCACTACACAAGTAGGATTAAACATCCTTAACACACTACACATAGAATGAAAATGAGAACCCCAACTAGTATCACCAGCTCGTTTCAAAGTGCCAATTTGGTTAGCTCATTTTCCAGTTTTAAGTTCATCAATAGCTATCAAATGTTCGATATCTACTTCATGAGCATCTTGCAGTTGATCATGACGTTTACATGAAGCACCAGCCACATTGATAATGAAATTCAAATTTGAGAAGAACTCATGAACAGAAACAACCTCTCGAGATGCAGCAACTAATACTAACTGTAATCGATGTGTAAAACAATGAACATAGTATGCACAAGGACAATCATTAAAAAATAATGCCTGCAATTCTTTCCATTTACCACACATATTTCTGGTACCATCATACCCTTGTCCACGAATATTTTGAATATCAAGATTATTTTGGAAAAGAACATAAGATGTGCTATCTTTTAAAGTCGATGCCGATGCATCTTTAACATGGACAATATCAAAAAAGCGTTCTCATTTGAAACCATCTTTGGTAACAAATCTCAAAATAATAGCCATTTGTTCTTTCTTAGTCTCATCTCGTGCTTCATTAACAATAATGTAAAATTTTGAATTGCCAATTTCTTCATGAATTGCATCTCGTACCCTTTTTGCCAAGACATGTAAAGTATCTTTTTGGACATGATGTGAAGTATTTTTGCATTTTGTGTAGCAATTTCTAAAACAACCTTAGCAACATCCTTGTTGTAAACGGACATAAGTTTTATCAACTCAAGAAAATTGCCACGATTTTTTAAATCAGGACCTTCATCATAACTTCTAAAAGCACATCCTTGAGATGTTAAATACCGAACACAATCGATTGAGGTCTTCAATCGCAATCGATTCTTCAATTTTTCTTCTGAAATTTGCTTATCTATCTTCTTATCAATATGTTGAGATTGGTTTATCAAACTGTCACAATACTTGACAACATTATTATGAGGTGAACGTGACCCATTTCTCATATGGCCAAAAAATGCACAATGAATAGCATCATTAACTTTCTTCCAATTACGAAATCTTTCAATAGTAAATGCATGAGCTTCAAATCATCTCGTTGACTTTTTAGAGAAAATATAGCAGAGTAAACAATATGCATCATCTTTTTCAGAAGAATATTCTAACCAATCAAACATCATATACCAAGATGATTGAAATCTTCGGCGATTTTTTTCATTACCCGAAAACAGATATTCAGAACTATTAGAATGAATGAATCTAAATGGATCAACTTTAAGATAAGCACGTCTAATTTCATCATGTTGATAACATGATATTCTCATATTTGAGGACGTAACCCTGGATTATGTTGTAAAGTAGAAATGTCAACTGATTCAATTATTGGCATCTTAGAAGGGCGTTGCTCTTGCTTAAGAGCTAAAGTTTGGGGATTAGATGTCGAGGAAGACATTTTAGAATTTGAATCAAAATCTTTTTTCTTAAAAAATGCATCAATTTCTTTTTACTTACCCATGATGCAATCTAAAATTTTTCGAAAACCTGAAAAATTTATTTATCTATATCAGTTTTAATACTTATCACTCTAATAAAATTATTAGCACGTTCCAATAGTTATTAATCTAACAAAACAACAAATGTTAAGAAAACCCAAGCAAAACACCAAATACTCGATATTACAAAATGGGCAACAACCGTGAGTCCGTGACAACCCCATCAAATTTCTTTCACAAAAAATAAACGAATTTAAATCATAACCTAATGAACATACAAGATAAATTCTTTAATACCCAAATGAAATCAATACCATACATGTAGAGGGCAAAAAATGAACAAATAATTAAGAATGAGATGTATGTAAAACCCTAAATTTAAATGACTTACAGTTTCCTTCTTGAGTTCTTGTTAATCTGTTGATGGGATCATGAGAAAACCCAAACAAATTGAAACAAATCAAACAATAGGAGATTAGGAGTAGGGGGCTGGGGGCATTGGGGCAGGCAGCAGTGGCGAAATTTGGAGACAATAGTAGAGATTTTTTTTTTTTTTGAAAAAAAAAATAAATGGAGGGGCTGGGCTGTGGGTTGGACAAGGTTTTGGAGAATGGACTGGCTGGGCTATGGGCTAGGCTATATTTAGAAATAAAAAAATATGAATTTTTTTTTTAAAAAAAATTAAGCCCCGCGTGGGCCTTACTATATCCGGATCTAGCTACGGTAGATCCTTGGCATAGCAAAACTTGATTATCATGTGTGAACTGATTCACTGAGATAAGATTTTGTTTGAATACGAGGTACATGAAGCAGATTGAGCGTAGAACATTTTCTCCAAGGTCGTCCAGACTGCATGCATGGGAGGTTGGGAGATCGACCACATGTGCGATAAGATTTTGTTTGATAAGGTGTAGAGCATGTCGCTAGAGGATAATTTTATCCTGTAAATACCAGGTCGTGTAGGCCGAGTTTAGAACAAGAGCAGGCTATATATATATATATATATATACCAACTAAAAATAGTTGGTGTGTTATCACCGTTCTCACTTCTCAGTCGTTGGTTGTTGTATGGCTTATCATATGATTGAGATTGTAGTATAGGTGACTATTCTGATTATCTTCAGTGTGTTGTATTATTTGTTAAAGTATTGATTAAATGATTAAATTTACTTATTTTTATTAGTTTAAGTTTTTAGAATAAGTGATATTTTAACATGATATTAGAGCTAGAGGTCTTGGTTTCCAACCATGATTCTGTCAATTTACCATAAATTTTAATTAAATATTTCACGTATTGGGTCTTATTAATTAAAATAGTTTTTCAGCCCACACGTGAGAGTGTTAAAGTATTGATTAAATGATTAAATTTACTTATTCCTATCAACCTTCTGGGGAGGTGGTCAGTAGTAAAGTAGAAAATCCTAAACTAGTTTGTTCACATGCTACCATTTAGTAATTAATACCCAGGCTTGCAATATTCTTAAACGTGCATATCAAAACTTGTTTTTGGATTATGCTAGGGAATCATGGGCTACCTATTTTTTGAGTCTAAAATAAGTAATAGAAACAACTAATTATATGAAAACCACTTTCGATTATGCCCCAAGAAGCTAGAATATAGAAAGCATGCATGATGCATCCACACTACAAAAAAATCAAGGTTTAGGGACGTTCTAACGACCCCTCTCAAAAAGAGGGGTTGTTTTACTGTAGCAACGTCCACAGTTAGTGGGGTGGGGAGGGGGGGTCGTTGCTACAGTGAAAAATGCCCCCTTCCCTCGATCTGCACGCTCCAGCCTACCCCCCTTTTGCCCTTTTAGCTCTCTCACTCAACTCTCTCTCTCTCTGTCTCTCTCTCTCACAAATCATCTCTCTCTGTCACTCGTCTCTTTCTCTCTCTCCCCTCTGGCAGCGCCGCTGCTCCGATCCGGTTTTCAAATCGGCGACCACCCTTGAGGTAGGGGGTGGCTCGCGGGTCACCCGTGAGGGCCAGGGGTGGCCTTTCGGGCCACCCCTGGGGGCCACCCATTGTAGCACCCCAGAATTTTCAAAGTTATTTAAATAGATTATTTTGATGATAATCTTATTTTGATATTCATTTTAGCCTATGATTTTAATTCTTGGGAAATTTATGGTATTACAGAGAGTGGTAATTAGAGAAAGGTAATTGGTGAAATAATAGGATAGTAAATGGAAAGAAGAATTGTATTTGTAGCTAGAATAGTAAGGGAAGGTAGAATAATCAATGTAGGTATAATAGTATTGGTAAAAGGAGGGTAGAATTATAGATGAGTAAATGTAGGTATAATAGTATTGGTAGATGGAGTAATGAGGGTAGAATTGTAGATGAGTAAATGTAGGTATAATAGTATTGGTAGATGGAATAATGAGGGTAGAATTGTAGATGGATAAATGTAGGTATAATAGTGTTGGAAGGTAGAATAGTATTTGGTTTTTTTCCTATAAATTGAGCTCTTCCCCTTCACAAATTTCACAACTCCTCTCCCTTCTCTTCCACATATTCTTCCTTCTTCCGTTTTCTACTCGGTCTTTCTTCTTTCTGAAAGTGTTTACACGAAACATAGAGAGAAAGGGCGAGACAAAGCGTTGCAAGAAAGAAAGAACACGAGAGAGAACGGACTTGAGAAATTAGTTTCAAAAGATATACTAGTGGTGTTAGTCAAATTGGAGCAACTAGATCATTCAGACCACTTTTTAGCTACAGTCTAGAGGTAAGTAAAATTCACTACCCATTCTAAAATTATTTCATGTCATGCTATTTATGCATGCATGAAGGATTTCTAAAAGAATTATTTAGAAAGTTTCTATTTCTTTAAATGCTTTCTAAGTACAACAGGTTTATATTTGGAAAAGTTTCCATTTTTTAGAAAAGAAAGTTGAAAAATAATGATGATTATAAGAAAGAAGAATGATGATAAACCCTCCTACATGTTGCCCTAAGATACATAAAAAGAAGTACAAAGAAAAGTACAAGAAATGAGTTAAATGTTTATGAAATGAGGGCATATGTATGGAGGAGGGTATTTTTGGCCTCAAGATAAGTAAAGATGAGATGAGTTCGGTACCGATACTCGGATGGAGGCGAAACCACTGAAGGAGGCTATGCTAGAAGGTGGTATTCCATCAACATGACCGTTGAGTGCACCAAGAAAAGAGTTAATTGACGGTTGGGCATGGCTGAGGCCACAGTTCAGTGCCATGGTCACAAGGACCCGCAACCCTCGTACACATAGGTAATAGTGTACATGGGCCATAATATGAGAAAATGATAATATAATTTCAACGATGATATACTATGATGATATACTATGATGATTTAAAATGATGATTTATAATGATGTATTATAATGATGATTTATAAAGATGATTTATGACGATGATCTATTACTAGATGTAATAGTACGAATATGCTATGAGAGATACAACCGTACATACATTATTATTATGATTGGATGTATATTTATTTATGAAAACGATTTTCAAAACTGAGAACAATGAGTAAAACTATTTATGGGTATGGATTTTACTTGCTGGGCCCCTTTTGGGCTCATTCAGTTTTATTTCTTGTTTTCAGGTAGAAATGACGCTAGAATAGGAGGCCGAAATGGGGTCGAGAATAATTATTAATTTTCAAAGTCTTTTCATATTAGTTATTGTAATAATATGCTGTTCCGCACTAAAGTTTAATGTTTCATAATTTCTCTTGTAATAAAATCTCTTGAAGAATGTTTTATACATTGATCGTATCCTTTAAAATCAAGTATTTTGATAGACCTTATAGATCTTTGCAAAAGCTTTTGTTGTAAAAGAAGAAAAGTGGCAAACTCAGCCTTAACGGGCTGGGGATGTTACACCCATAGCCTCAGGGGTGGCTGCTCCCTCTAATTTTTTATTATTATTATTTTTATTAAATTTATTTTATTTTAAAAAAATAAAATTAATTTGAATTTGTTTTATTTTTTTTAGAATGAAAATTAATTTGATTTTTTTTTATGTTATATATATATATTATAATTTTTTTTTGGATTTTTTTTTAAAATTTTTTTAAAGATTATGGACATTTAAACAGTTCAAAAACGTCATCTTTTGGAAGGGATGCACTGTACACATGTCCCCTTTTAAAAGGGGATGTGTACAGTTCACACGTTTCCTAATGTCCCATTTTAGGGATATATTTTATTGTTTAAATGTTCCTAATTTTAATTCTAGTCACTTTATTTGAGACATTTGTAAAATGTTACTATTTCAGCCTCCCTAATTAAATAAAGATGTTTTTTTGGCCTAATGTCACCTTAAAAATGTCCCTAACTCTAATTTTTTTTGTAGCACCATTTTGTAAAGTGGTGCTGCAATGTAAAGAACATTTCTCGTCAAAATGCAGCATCCCTGAAAGCAACATAGGGCAACTCTTATTTCCTTAAACTATTTCTATCAAGTTGCTCACAATTTTTTTTTTTTTAAAAAAAAAGAAAAATCAAGCTTCTTTGATGTTAAACGACAAGGAGATGGTGCATGCTCTACGAGAAGGTAAACTTGCTCAGATATTGTTAGACGAGTGATGACAAAACCAAGGGCCTAATTAAGGCGGGAGGCTATGTCCAATAGCAAATCAAGTAATTTGGATAATTAATATGAGAGAGTTCATATATCCATGTGTCTATTTAAAGAGAAATGCTAAAGGTCAAACTTTTTTGCCCAACAAAAGTCTAACTTTTACCTTTTTTTTTTTCTTCTAAAAAAAAACAAAATGGAAAATGGAAAAAATGTCTAAAGCAACCCTATCTATTTTTGGCCTTTCTTTTATTTAGTATTTTTTTTTAAAATGAAAAATAGTATTTTTCTTCATAATAATGACATTTTCTTAAAAAAAAATGACATTATTGTGAAAAAAATACCATTTTTCATTTTAAAAAAAATACCAAATAAAAGAAAGACAAAAAATAGATAGGGTTGCTTCAAACATTTTTTCCATTTTTTATCTTATTTTATTTTTAAAAAATAAATAAGGCAAAAGTTAGACTTTTGTTGGGCAAAAAAGTTGGGTCCCTATCATTCCTCCTATTTAAATGACCAAACAAGTCAAATTTATCCAAATAAATGGACCCTCTCACATTAGTTGCGAATCCTTATCCAATGAGGTATATATGGGGTGGACGCGTCAATCTAATAGCCAGCTTGATCATGATTTAGGAGATGGGGTATGTTCATAAGTTCATTCATCATTGGTAAACACTAGAAGCACCTTGATGTTAGTGACCGTTGTGATTGGTAAACACTATGATTGCAACCATGACTAAAATTTTAGTGACCGTTGTGTTTACAACTATGACTAAATATTTAGTGGCCGCTGTGATTCTTCCATCAGGGTGCAACCACACAACTTATTCTATGAATGAGTAATGTTAAAAATTATTTTTTTTATCCTAATACTGATGTGATAGTCCCATCCAATTCTTAGATTGGTAATTGTTTAAAAAAAGAAAAAAAGAAAATCAAAGGTTTGTTGGAATTGCCACCTTCAACATTGTGAGAAAAATGTGTTATATAGCAGTTCTCTCTACAAGTATATCCTTGCTCATGAGTAATGCTACATACCGTATCCTCATCCCACTAGACTGATGTGGTAGTAATCATTAGCTATTGAATTTATTTTTCTTCGTTTAGCAAGAGCTAATCCTAAGAGTTGATAGGCTAATCCAAGGGTTGATAGGTAAGATGTGAGTGTAGTATTTATAAGTACTCCTCCCCAATTACAACTGGCAAATGGGATTTGGGACCCATAAGGGTAATCAAGAAGATTTACTTTGACTAAAGAAAGTGTAATCAAGAAGATTACCTTTCATTTTCTTCTTCCTTTTTCTAAGCAAGAGGAATATGGGGGGGTTTTTCTTTTCTGAGCACAGAGAGAGGGAAAAAAGATATTTTTTTTTTCTCGCAACATTAAAAATTCGAGCAAGTTCCGAGAATAACTTCAATCAGACCGTGGTGTAAATTGAGTGTTTTACACCCTCAAATAGGAAGTAGACATCTAGGCTTGAAAACAAATGTTCTTGCAACATTAAAAATGCGAGCAAGTTCCTATAATTTAGAAAGTCTTCCGCTGAGGTCTCTCGTCTCTGAGAGGTTAAAATTCCTGAGTCTTGTCCTGTGAGGGATAGGGCTGGGAGACGAACTATGGGATCAATTACTAGTTAATTAACTCCCTCATCGGGGTCGTTACAAGGTCCCTATAGTTGGTCTAAATTACAAACCACTCAATTTGGTATAAGAAATAATTTATAGGTCCTCAGGGTAGGCCAAAATAATAGTTTACTCTCTGGAATTAATTTTCGTTAAGCAACTTAATAGAATCTGTTACTTTGTCACGTCGTACCCAATAAAAACGCGACATGTGTTATTATTAATTTTTTACTTTAAAAAATGACAATTAGAATTTTTCACACTATTTTAGGACGCTAGCTAAGATTACACATCAACCCTCACTTCACGTCATACTGCTATAATAAAATAACCTAATCTCTTCTGTTCCCAAAATTTTACCCGTGTGTATGACGTGGAGTGAGGGTTAATGTGTAATTTTAGCTCGCGTCCTAAAATGATGTCAAAAATCTTAGTTGTCATTTTTAAAAGTAAAAAATTAATAATAACACATGCCGTGTTTTTATTAGATATGACGTGGTAAAGTTACTTAAATGAAATTGATTTCAAGGAATAAACTGTTATCTTGGCCTATCTTGTGAACCTATAAATTATTTTTTATACGACATGAAGTGATTTATAATTTAGGCCAACTACAAGGATCTATAAATTATTTTTTATACCACATGTAGAGATTTGTAATTTAAGTTAACCATATGATCAATTTTGCATTTATCCCTAAAACAAAGCTAAAATAACAAAAAGAAACCCATGAATTTGTATGATATATGGTTACTGCTTGAACTTAAGCTCAAGATTAACATTTTAATCTTGTGACAAAAATAGAGAGAAAAAAAAAACAGAAAGAAAGAAAAAGAATACGGACTATAATTGATGGTAGTGTTGTCTTTTTATTATTATGGTGAACTGAAAAAGTAGCAACCAAAATCGAAAGTGATCTAAAAGAAGAGAAACATAGAAATGGAAAAGAAGAAGAGAGAAACCGGTAACATTGAGAAAGATAGAAACACGTCAACATCTTATCATCAAGTCTTTTTGGTGAGGGGAGGTTTTATACTTTAAAGAGTTAATATATTTTGCAATTTAATAATGGGCTTAACTCAAAAGTCATTCAATTGAGGGTTAAGATTTTTGAGATTCTATTTAAGTATTTTTTTTGTACCCATAGATTTATGATATTGAAAAAAATATTTTCTTCTTTGAGAGTTTTGATTGTTATGTTTTTTTGTTGTCAAGATTCCATGTTAGTGTGAACACTAATTTACCCGTTTGATGAGACACTAATCATGTATCTTTATTTTTTTCTTGATTCATGTTGCGTTGGAGAGGGGTGGGGGCAAGTTCATTTTCTTTTTCTTCTTATTATTTTTTTCTTTGGTGAGTAGAATCAAAATGTTTCCTTTTTGGGTATGGTCACTAAAAATTGTCTGTTTGTTTCTATGACAGGGCTAGCTGGCCCACGTGATGGTGGCCTAAGATGGAGGAAGAGGTTAAAGGGCATGTGAGAGCCTGTCCTCCTCCCTATATATTGCATAAAAGAAGCATCAGAAGCTTGTAGGGGACGTACTATAATTCATATATGATATATGGTACTCCTTGGTAAATGTGAAACAAGAAAGGAAAGTATTAAGTAGGGGTGCAAAGGCGGGCGGTTTTTAACCGCCCGCTAACCGCTAACCGCTATAACCGCCAACCGCCTAACCGCCTAACCGTTTAACCGCATTAACCGCTAACCGCCTAACCGCCATAACCGCCTAGCGGTTAGCGGTTAGCGGTTATTGGGTCTACTAACCGTAACCGCTAACCGCTAACCGCCTTTTTATTAATATATTTTTATAATTATACATATAACATAATCACTTGATCATTAAATCACAATTTAAGTATTAATATATTATCACTATAATTTATATGATTATATCATATAATCACTTGATCATTAAATCACAATTTTTTTTAAAAAAATAATTAAATCACAATTTGAGTATTAATATATTATCACTATAATTTATATGATTATATCACATGAAATTGATTATTAAATCATTTGATTATATAATAACAAATTATACATATATAATATGACATAACTCATAAGTATACTAATTCATACTAATACAACAATTAAATATCTAGAGACTTATTTCCAATGTATGTTATAAACCTATAAGTCTATATAAGTCTACATATGTATATGAATAATATAAATGTATAATATCAATAGTTAATCATATGATTCAATGACAATTCAAATACTTTATTCAAGACTTCAAGTGAATCATATTATTAATGTACAATGATGATACGATTCGTATAATATCAAATTAAGTAATTGACATTGGATTAAACAATGACCAATGTGTTACTTATAAACATAATTTAAGTATTAATGTATTATCATTATAATTTTAGTAATTTATATATTATCACTATAATTGATATGATTATATCACATGATGACTTGATCATTAAATCATATGATTATATAATAATAAATAATACATATATAATATGACATAACTCATAAGTCATAAGTCTACAAGTTAATCATATGATTCATGTACAATGATAATCACAATTGATTCAATTGAATTAAACAATATGTTACTTATAACTACAAGTCTACAATTTAATTAAAGCATTATTAGATACTTTAGGAATTTAGGATTTAGGAGTTTGAACATTACCATTTACCATTAGATATTAAGTTCAATTCAAAGAAAAAAGATTATAAGTAAATATGATAAGAATTTAAATAATTAATCATATGAATCATATGATATAATTTAATGAGACTATATGATTATATAATATCAAATTAAGTAATTGACATTAGATTCAACAATGTGTTACTTATAATCACAATTGAAGTATTAATGTATTTTTTGAACATTTTTTAGAAAAAGAAATTTAACCATTTTTTGAAAGAAAAAAAAAAGAAAATTAACAATTTTGAACAATTTTGAATTTTATATATATATATATATATATATATATATATATATATATATATAATTGCTTATAGTTATATTATATGCATATTGAATAATATAAATGTATAAGATAAATATTTAACTATATGATCCAATTACAATTCCAATACTTAATCAATTATTCATGTACAATGACAATGACAATGTGATTCATATAATATCAAATTAAGTAATTGACATTGGATTAAACAATGTGTTACTTATAACTACAATTGAAGTATTTTTGTTTGTTTGTAAGTTTATAAGATCAACACTTAATCATATGATCCAATGACAATTCAAATATTTATAGCAATTGGGCCCAAGAAGATATTAAAAATACAAGAAAAAAAATGAGGGTAAAAAAAAGCCCAAAAAAAAAAGCCCAATTTTAAAAAAGCGGTTAGCGGGCGGTTATCTATTTCACTAACCGCTAACCGGCCACTAACCGCTAACCGTTAACCGCTAGGCGGTTAGCGGTTGCGGTTAGTGAAATTTACTAACCGCTAGGGCGGTTACGGTTAGCGGTTATTGCCACTAACCGCTAACCGTAACCGCCTTTGCACCCCTAGTATTAAGGGAAAAGAAAAATTATTTACTTTTTATTATTATATAAATAAAAAATTCACGACAAAATAAAATTTTATAAAAAATTTAAAATTTTTATTTACTTTATATCCCATTAATCATTTTTAAACCAAAAACTGTATATCAAGTTCATTATCAATGATCTTTTAAATCATCTTTTTATATCTACTCATCTACTTCTTTATAAATGATCTTTTTTTAATTGTTTTTTATTTTTGTTTTTGTATTTAAACTATTTATGTCTTAGATTTAATCTGCACAAAGCAGATATGTTTCTTAAATGTAATTACACATGGGTTAGCAGAAGTTTGAAGTCATTTTTATGACATTATAACCTTCATAACTTTTGGCTATAATTTTTCAGAACTGTATGCTCAGTAATATAAGAGTTTTATCCTAAAAATTCAGATTCAATGATTAATTAAAAAAATTAATGAAATATGAGAGAAGAAAAGGCAAATGTTATCCCTATATTGGAAGATTGTTTCAGAATACGTCATTCTCAGTCCATTCTTTTTCCAAATAAACCAATTTTTTCTTCAAGCATCAGGAAAATAATGCTAAACTCTCTTACATTAGGCTTATAATCTTTTTGACTAAAAGAGATAAAAATAAAAGGTATCACAACTTTCCAGACTCCACCATGTTTCTTGGAGTCTTTATCCCAAATGGATCATCGTTGCTGTCCACACAATTTCTTTTTCACTGGCAGATTCGAGTTTATCCCAAATGGATTTGCTTTTTGCAAAAGGTCCACCAAATTTTTCGTTTCGGTTTTTAGTTCTCCATTGCATTGATTAGATTGTTGTATTATCGAGAGACGTTGAAGAAATTGGACTTTGATTGTCGTTTAGCTGACGTAGGTATTCTATGTCATCTCCTAGAATAATGTTATAAATTTATTTTGTCACTTCAAAAATAAAGTAATTTTTAAAATTATTATTTAATTAAAATTTAATAGTGATTAATTATAAGCTTAATGATAATTTTAAAAGTTATATTATTTTTAGAATAATACAAAAGAGACAAGAGGTTTAGCATTACTCCATCTGCTAATAACTCCGGTTCATACAAAGTTTTTTAATTAATTCTTAATTTTTGAAGAAATTATTGAAAGCATCTTTCTAATGTGTGAAAAAAATAATATAAAAAAGTGAAAATAACTGTAGCATTCCTCTATATATAATAATTGCCTCTCTCATCTCACACATGCAACCATGACACTAGCCAATTCTCAGGCTTGCAAACCAAGGAAAAATAGGCACAATTTGGGTGTGCCAGGGGCAAGAATGGGTAAAGACACAGGGTGTAAGTAATCTGCAAATTCGAATTTGTGGAGTGTACACCGTAAGAGCACTCCTTGCAGTTTAACCACTCATTTTTTAATTATTTTAGTGAGGCAATTTAATAAAAGTAGTTTAAATCTTTACTTTTTAGACTCGCCATTTTAACTAGGGGTGAAAAGACCGGTTAGTAAAATTTATTAACCACCTAGGCGGTTAACCGGCAGTTAGTGGTTAATAACCTTAATAACCGCTAACCATTTTTTAAAGAAAAAAATTAAAAATTTCAATTTTTTTTTTGTTTTTAAAAAATGCAGTCGTTTATATGGTAATATGATAATATCCTACTATATACGACATCATTTCTAAATTTTTATATATATTTCAACACAAAAACGACGTCGTTTCATATATATATATATATATATATATATATGGATAAATGAAAAATTGGTCCATGTAGTTGGCCTAAATTACAAATTACAAAAATTGGTCCATGTGATATAAAAAATAATTTATACATCCTTGTAGTTGACCTAAATTACAAATCACTCCATATGGTATAAAAAATAATTGATAAGTCTTCAGGGTAAGGAAAAATAACAGTTTACTGCTTAAAATCAATTTTCGTTAAGTAACTTAACAAAATTCATTATTTTGCCACGTTATGTTATTACAGTAAATTAACCTAATCTCTTATATTCCTGAAATTTTACTCAATGCGTAACCCTTACTCATTTTTATCTTCCTCGCTATGATTTGAGAACATTTTGCGAGAATTTGTCAGTCGCATTTTATGAAGTGGCTGAGGAAAATGAAGATGAGAGAGGGTTACACATGGGGTAGAATTTTAGGGATATAAGAGATTAGATTAATTTACTATAGCAATATTAGATTAATTTATTGTAGCAGTATGATGTGAAGTGAGAGCTGATGTGTAATCTTATATATCATCATAAAATGATGTGAAAAATCTTAATTGTTATTTTTGAAAGTCAAAAATTAATAATAACACATGTCGTGTTTTTATTAGGTATGACGTAGCAAGTGACAGATTTTGTTAATTACTTAATGAAAATTGATTTCATGAAGTAAACTGTTATTTTGGCATACTTTGAATACCAATAAATTATTTGTTATACCACATATACTATTAACTCACCAAATGAATACAAAATAATATAAATTTTCTCTCTTCTTCCCTATCAATAATGTAACGTGGAAATGTAAGGTTATTAATTTGTGATTTTGTGCATTTGTTTCTTGTTAAAAGTAATGCCAAATTTATTTATTTATTTATTTTAACGGAATTTTGAGGATTTCATTGATTAAAGATTATAAGCGTAAAGCTTTTACAGAGCAGAAAAAAAGCTTTTACAGCACAAAGCATGAAACTCTGTAAAAATCATAACCATATGCTATGAGGTTACAAAGTTATAGATATAAACAAAAATTTTTACAATCAGGTTCTATATATGTTTTCAATCATTCGCTAACCCATGTACAAATACAGTTAAAGAGTAGATTTACTCCGAAGACACTAGATCTAAGACATGAGTAGTCAAACTTTTTAACAAAATTTATTTGAAGCCGTCATGAGAGATAACATTTCACACCTAATTATCCAGGTACGTTGTGAGAAATAACCCCTTACACATAATTATTCATCATCACTCATGATGGCAGATCTAAAGAGAATAAACATCTTATTCAAAACAAAAAACACAAATAAACAACCAGCAAACAACAACGGCGATTAGGGAAGAGACTAAAAGTAATGCCAAATTTACCATAACACTTGTAGCTAGAAACGGCCGGTAAATGTTTTATGATCTAGTGCTGCAGTCCACGTAACACTTGAGAAAATTAAATTATTTACTATTTCTCAATTAACAAAATATATAAATGTATTTAATTACATGAATGGCTTTGCCTGTTTAGAAAAATATGCACACTTACTTTACACCAACAAATCCAAGTCCTTGTCAGCATGCGTACGAATCATGATTGTTGACAACTTGTCATTTTTAATCTTCTTTACGTACCTTTTCATTTTCACGAAACCTCTTAAAGCGAGGTCGTTTGGTAAATGGTAAGTATTGAATTATATTGTGGTCCAACAATTTACATCTGAAATAATAATAAATTTTTTTTTTTCTTCCTGAAAAGCTTATTATAAACAAATAATAACTATATATATATATATATATATATATATATATATATATATGTTGGCTTAGAAGCAGATTAAGCCAACTCCTAGATGGCTTGACTGGTTGAGTAAATGGGTGGTCTCGTGGCCCCATTGTAGCCAATAGACATCACAAAATCCAGCAGAAACAAATGCAATTACAAGTTGTTTTCAAATTTTAAAATGATCAACAAAAATGGTGACCATGACTAAGGCTGAGATATGATAATACTTGTCAAAAGTAATAACTGGCCGTATAATATAATTGTCGGCCAAAACAGGGGATGCTGAGGGTCCACACTGTAAGCTGAGGATGAAAAGATTAATCAAACTTTGGATGCCAACGTACGCCTCATTTGGATCTCTTTAAGTAATGAAATAATAACCTTAATTACCACGATAATTCAATTAAATTAATACAAACAAGTTCAGAATATAATATGTTAGGATTCCTTATTACTCCAGGAAATCCTAGATTTTCCTCTATACAATCAGTGTAGATGTCATATGGCTACTCACCGAGAAATAATTCAGTCAATTGCTTTGTGCAATTTGTGAAGGACGACCCCTAGAAGTGCTCAAATCTCTCCCTCTTTCTATTTCCTTTTGATTTTCTTCTGATTTCGTTTACATAACAAAGTCCCAGTCAAAAAATAAGCCTCGAAGTTCAAGTCAATTTTACACCACTTCCATATGGAGGAGCACACTATTAGTTGTTTCTTGTAATGAATATTTTAATTTATATAACAATTTTGTACCAAATTAAAATTCAATACTCCTGTTCATTGTAGAATTCAAAATGTCTGCAGTGGAGAAATTCATCAGTCTTACTGTCTGAGTGTGGCACTGGCATAGAATATGAAAATTTATCAAATGGTTATCCTTTGTCACTTGTCAGGTAGCATTAACAGAAAAATGGGCTGAAATCTACAAGAAAAAAGGGATTGGATTCTATTCGATGCACTCCGGTTGGGCTGAGACACCTGGAGTTGCTCAGAGCTTGCCTGATTTCTCTAAATCGTAAGGAAATTATTCTTCTAATTACATTTCGAATTCCTCCCGTTCGCCTCTGTCTGCTACTCTTTCTTTGGTTTTTTCTCTTGTTCGTAATCTTTTCTAAAAAAACGCTTAACCGACTCCAAAAACTTGTTTATCACAATTTATCCGGAATTAATACTATGAGGCAATAAACAATTCAATCTCCCAAAATATATAAAGCAATAAAGAGGCAGACACAAATATTTTGGTTACGAAGAGGAAACTCTTTAGAAATCGATCTAAAAGTAAAACCTCTCCGGGGCAGCCAAACCCAGTAAATCACTATCAAAAGATTATCCAGAGATTACAGACACTAGGAACACTTACAACCCTTTGCAAGACCTTGGCTCTGTAAGATCGACAAGCCTACAACTCGTCTCCTTGCTCACAATCTTCTTCAACGTGATTCTCCTTTATCGGACCCTTCCGATAGACTTCTCAACCGTAGATTTATCAAAGGAATAACTAAAACTCTAAGAGATTCAATTAACGCTCACCACATATGATCTCTCTTAGCACAGCCTCCGACGAACTCTTTGGGGGCAAAAATTCGTACATCTCTCTTCTATAATGATGTATATATACTCCCGACAAAACCCTAGACCTAACCCACTTAAAGTAATGTTTTTGGGCCTAAAACTTACGGGGGGTCCGGACATGTTAATGGGCTGTCCGGACACGGCTTTGCGGAGCAAAATTTTAGTTTCTGGAATTGCGGTCCGGACACGGGGAATTGCGGTCCGGACCCGGCCTGTCCAGTCTTGATCAACAGCTCCGATCGATGGGCATTTGTGGTCCGATTGAGCTGAAATTTTGCAGAGACGTTCATAACACATGAATCTACATTATGAACGGTGGAGATTGGATTCTGAGCATTCTACATTAGTGTTTGAGCCTGTGAACAGTAGCCTCTGCATTTTGGAACTGAATTAAGCCAACACAAGAACTAACAAACTCCCCCTTTGGCAATTCAGTGACAAAACCAAAATGCCGAGCCAATCCCATCATCTCCCCATATTTACTCCCCCTTTTTGTCACAGAATGACAAAAGGTCTTCATATTTCCTGAAACACTTCACAAAATATATCAAGGCATATGTGGAACAGGAATACAGAAATAAAACTCATGATCACAAAAAAATGACGTAGAATGCAAGATCATGAACACACATCACCAAAAACTCCCCCTCAACATATGACTCAATAATCAACAAGAAGTTAAAAAATGCAAAACATGTTTCTCCTCCTCAAAAGTCAAATAAACACAAATGATAACACATCAATGACTCATGTATTGCACAATGAATATCCCAAACATGCTCCAAATATGCAAAATATACATGAGACTAGAAATGGCAAGAAACTCATATTGCTTAACCCAAGCAAAGAAAAAATGTACCATTCAACCCATGCTTGTGTGGTGTGTGTGTAAGCCATCCAAAGAGAAAAATTTTCAACTTACAAAATGAGGAGAAAGTTTCACCACCATAAGGTTTTGACAAGTATATCAAATCAAAAGTCAAGCCTTATCATACTAGGGCCTAGCCACTCTCATCCTATATATTTCTTTTTGTAAAACATTTTGCACAAGTTTGACACAGTGAAATAAATTCCTTTGGAATATGATTTTTTGATTTTATTTGTTTCACTATTTTGTTTATTTTTCTCTTTGAGAAAGTGTCCTTAAACTGTTGGTGCTTATCACAAAAGAGAAAGCAGGAATTTTTAAGCCCTAGGTTCAACTAGCATATGGTCAATTTGAAGAATATGACTAGTCAAAAACCTCATATGGTTACCTAACAAACCTCACAAATAAAGTGAAACAAAACCTCAATTTAAGCTTAAATGTGCACAAGAAATAAAGCATAGGCAAAATGTACCACATAAGCTCAGGTTTTAGGTAACCACAAAAACAAGTCCATTGACACAAATTTTCATCTCATGCATATTAAGAACATTCCAAGACGCAAGGAATTAAATCCATAAAAAGTAACATGAGAAATTAATGGACTATCTAGGTGCATAAGACAAAAGAAAGAAAAGAAAACAATCAAAGTAACATATTTTTGTCTTTTTAAAATTTTTCACAAAAGAAATGCACACAGACGAAAACAAATGTAAAACAAACAAAAAATGCAATGCATAAAGAAAAAAAGAAAAAAAAAGAAAAAAAAAAAAAAACAACTTGCTTGAATTGAGATTACAACAGGCAATACATGAATGTCCTTTAGCATTAAACTTTCATCACATCTTATAGGTCCCACTACAAAATAATGATTTGGTTTAATAACTACTTCTAGGTCTTCACAAGACATTTCACATTCATGAACACTTGATTAGCAAGTAGACATAAATCTTGGTGGTCCGCACACAACATCTCATCTATAAGCCTTTCAAAGATCATAACATATGAATTTCTTGAAAAATCCTTTATGAATATGCCTCATAACAAGAATCTCAAAACAAACATGTATACACAATTCACACAAAAAGTGTAACAACCAAAAAACAATTGCAATGCATAAACTAGAAAACAAAAAAAATGCAAAGCAAAGAAAAATAACACGCTCAAGGATATTCAAAAAAGCAAAACAATCAATCCTAGGCATGTTATTGACTCACCTAACTTTAGGAGAGATCACTACCACTCCCCCTCAATGGGTGAATAGTATAATCCTTCCTAATCCAAACCTTCTTGATAGAAGGTGTAGAGACGTGAACATTTTCAATCTTGTCTAATCTAGACAAACCTCCCATCATCATTGTGCATAACCCCAAAGGTTCTTTCCTAGAAACAGAATTTTTATTTTTATGCATATGAGGTTTCAATTTAAAACAGTTGGGTCGAATGTGACCAACTTTTCCACAATGATGACAAGTAGGGATAAAGCTTTTAGGACGTAGATTCCTAGGAGGATGGACGGCTCTATACTTGGGGTAAGATACACAAGGTTCAATATGAATTTTCTTAACTTCCTTACCTTGTGAGGTCGAGGGAGCTGCTGTTTTTCTTTTAACCAAAGAGTCTTCTACTTTTTCTGATTTAACAAATATTATCTCGGAACTAGAATCATTGTTAGAAGACAAAGCAACATGACAATCAAAACTTAACTCAGATTTATCACAATCAGAATTCTGAGTATATAACATATTCTCAAGGGAATTGCTAGAGAATTTTTCCAATTGAGTTTCTGACTCTTTTAATTTATTCTCTGACAAATCAACTTTAGAACCTAAAACAGAATTTTCAGATTTTAAAGAATCAATTATAGCATGTGATTCAGACAATTTAGTAACAATAGATTCATTCACATGTTTAAGATCTTGAAACTCCCCCAAACAATTTGTGTATTGATGTCTCAAAAGAGTGAATTTTTCTAACAAATTGTTGAAGGAGTTTATAAGATCATATTCCCCTTGAGAAGTATTCATAGCCAACAGGAGTCAACAGATCTCACTCAAGAATTTAATCCAAACAGAGTGAACCCGCTCTAATACGAATTGAAAAACTCTAAACAGATAAATATCACAGTTTTATGCGGAATTAACGGATATTTATCAAAGCAAACAATCACCAAAATATGAACAATCACACACAAAGATTTTGGTGACGGAGAAGAAACCTTTTAGAAAACGTTCTAAAAGTAAAACCTCTTCGGGGCAGCCAAGCCCAGGAAATCACTATCAAAAGATTATCCAGAGATTACAGACACTAGGAACACTTACAACCCTTTGCAAGACCTTGGCTCTGTAAGATCGACAAGCCTACAACTCGTCTCCTTGCTCACAATCTTTTTCAACGTGATTCTCCTTTATCGGACTCTTCCGATAGACTTCTCAACCGTAGATTTATCAAAGGAATAACTAAAACTCTAAGAGATTCAATTAACGCTCACCACATATGATCTCTCTTAGCACAGCATCCGACGAACTCTCTGGGGGCGAAAATTCGTACCTCTCTCTTCTATAATGATGTATATATACCCTTGACAAAAACTTAGACCTAACCCACTTCAAATCATGTTTTTGGGCCTAAAACTTACGGGGG
Source organism: Corylus avellana (assembly GCF_965113065.1). Lineage (NCBI taxonomy): Eukaryota > Viridiplantae > Streptophyta > Magnoliopsida > Fagales > Betulaceae > Corylus > Corylus avellana. The sequence continues at coordinate 6,994,600 of NC_142496.1, forward strand.
GTCCGGACATGTTAATGGGCTGTCTGGACACGGCTTTGCGGAGCAAAATTTTAGTTTTTGGAATTGCAGTCCGGACACGGGGAATTGCGGTCCGGACCCGGCCTGTCCAGTCTTGATCAACAGCCCCGATCGATGGGCGTTTGTGGTCCGATTGAGCTGAAATTTTGCAGAGACGTTCATAACACATGAATATACATTATGAACGGTGAAGATTGGATTCTGAGCATTTTATATTAGTGTTTGAGCCTGTGAACAGTAGCCTCTGCATTTTGTAACTGAATTAAGCCAACACATGAACTAACATTTTCGACCGTAAATGTCCTCCAGGTTTTCAGGAAAGCTTAGAACAAGTGAGGAAGGTGCAGACACGATTCTTTGGTTGGCTACACGACCAAAAGAAAAATTGGTACCAGGTGCATTTTATTTTGATAGAGCTAAAGCACCTAAACACCTTATGTTTACAGCGACTGGTGGCTCTCATGGGATCATCGATTCCATTGTTGACAGTCTTCGTTCCTTGTCCTCTGCCTCTTGTCGAAGTTAAAAGACATTTCCATTTGTGTTTCGAGATATTCAATGTTAAACTTCAGGTTCAAGCCAGTTTCAAGGGTGAAGGTATCCAAACTTCAAGCGAAGCGCTCAAAGTGCCCCATTGTAGCCAATAGACATCACAAAATCCAGCAGAAACAAATGCAATTACAAGTTGTTTTCAAATTTTAAAATGATCAACAAAAATGGTGACCATGACTAAGGCTGAGATATGATAATACTTGTCAAAAGTAATAACTGCCGTATAATATAATTGTCGGCCAAAACAAGGGATGCTGAGGGTCCACACTGTACGCTGAGGATGAAAAGACTGATCAAACTTTGGATGCCAACGTACGCCTCATTTGGATCTCTTAGGCTTCGTTTGGCAAAAGCCATGGCCTAGACACTGTTTATAGTCTGGGCCATTGACCGGTTTTTAGACTCAACTTTTGACATTTTTTTACCATATTGCCCCTCTCTGAAATTTTTCCACAGACCTTCCAAATCTCGAAGTGCTTCAGCTATGGGAGAACAACTTCACGCTCGAACTCCCCGAAAACTTGGGTCGCAATGGAAAGCTCAAGGAACTCGACGTGGCGACCAATCATCTCACCGGGTTGATTCCTCGCGATTCGTGCAAAGGAGGGAGATTGTCGATGCTGATCTTGATGGAGAATTTCTTCTTCGGACCAATCCCTGAAGAACTCGGCGAATGCAAGTCGCTTACAAAGATCCGAATCATGAAGAACCAGCTCAATGGGACGATTCCGGCAGGGATTTTCAACTTGCCTTTGGTGGCACAGATCGAGGTCAACGAGAACCACTTCTCTGGCGAGCTTTCCTTCGAGCTTTCTGCAGGCGAACTCGGAATTCTCACGCTCTCCGGCAATCAAATCACCGGGAAAATTCCTCCGGGAATTCAAAATTTCAAGAATTTGCAGACTCTATTGCTGGAAATTAATAGTTTTACCGGTGAGATTCCGGAGGAAATCTTTCATCTACACTTGCTCTCGAGGATCAACGTGAGCGCCAACAATCTCAGCGGCGAAATTCCGGCTTCAATTCGAGCTGTACCTCTTTAACCTCCGCCGATTTCAGTCGAAACAACCTGTTTGGTGAAATTCCCAAAGGGATTTCCAAGCTGAAGGATCTCAGCATTCTCAATTTCTCGAGAAACCAGCTCACAGGCCAAATCCCCAGCGAAATCAAATTCATGACGAGCCTCACAACGCTGGACCTCTCGGAAAACAATCTTCGGGGAACAATTCCTACCGTCGGGCAATTCTTGGTTTTCAATGAAAGCTCGTTCGCTGGGAACCCCAATCTCTGTCCGCCATATCCTGCCACTTGCCCGTCTTTTGTGGGCACTCCGGGTCAGGTTTCGTGTCGGAGCCGTAGCAATTACGGGGCTTGGAAGGTCGTAATGGCCGTGATCGCAATCGTAACGGCTCTGTCCCTGGTCCTCGTTACGGTTTACTTGATGCGAAAAAAGAAGCTCCAGAAGTCTCGCGCGTGGAAGCTGACGGCGTTTCAACGGCTCGATTTCAAGGCCGAGCACATGTTGGAGTGTTTGAAGGAAGAGAACATAATAGGTAAAGGAGGAGCCGGGATATTACCCCTCCATCCTGGATATTTTGGGAGAAATAAATGAAGGATAATAGTGTAATTTCACATCAAATAAAAGGATTTGAACAGTATCTAGGCTGGCCATGCCTTTTGCCAAACACCACCTTAATGCGCCAATTTTGCTTACCAAAGATGACGGCAACCATTTGACACTATAATAATCAAATCTACAATTTATAGTAGTACTGGAAAGATAGACGTCAACATTTTCCGTACAATGACGTAGGTAGCTGAGCAATCAAAAACGTGTTATGCAACTAGAAAAATAGTTAAGAGTAAATAAATTTTTCATATTTGATGTATATTTTTGTTAATTAATTTTTAAATTTGTAAATTTATGTAGATTTATATAAATTAATGTGAGTTTCACAAATTTAATAATTAATTAATTATAAAAAAAATGAGCTAAATATAAAGAATTTATTTCTCACCCAATAATACTACTTACCCAGCGGTGAAACTTCTTTGGACAACCCAACACAAACATGTGTCTTGACCAAAGAGACATAGCAGTTGGCCCTCGTTTGCTGATCATACATGTCATTGTAAGTAACCCACGTGACTGTAGTAAGTCTATAAGTACTTGTTGAAGTTTCTTCAGTCTTCACATTCACAAATCACAAGTGAAGGATGGATAGAGGGCATGATGAGAAAGCCAATATGCATGCACTCTATGAAGCATCACGAGATGGGTGTGTGAGCACCTTGACCACATTGATCCAAAGGGATGCACTCATCCTTGATAGAGTTTTACTCACATCTTTTGGTGAGACTCCCTTACACATAGCTGCTTTGCTTGGTCACTTTGAATTTAGTAAAGCACTTCTAAGCAAGAAACCTAAACTTGCAGAAGAGGTGGATTCGCTAGGACGAATCCCTCTTCACTTGGCTTCTGCTGAGGGTCACACTGAGATTGTAAGAGCATTGTTGCTAGTAAATGCAGATGTTTGCGTCATTTTTCGTGATCGAGATGAGAGAATTCCTCTCCATTTAGCCGCAATGAGAGGACGAATAGAGACTATGAGACTGTTAATTCATGCTCAACCAACGTCCATCTTGGAGAATCTCCACGGAGATAGTGTATTGCACTTGTGTGTTCAAAACAATCATTTGGAGGCTCTGGAATTGTTAGTAGCATCGGCTAATGGTGACCAATCATTCCTTAGCTCCAAAGACCGTGATGGCAACTCCATATTGCATTTAGCAGTGATGCTCAAGCAAATGAAGGTGTGTTAACAATATTTTTGCCTATTAATCTCTTAGACGAGCATTTTTTTTTTCCAGTTAATTATATATAAAATATTTTAGATCAAATTCTTGTTTTTCCTTCCTGTAATTTGCAACTCTGTTTGTATTCATAAAGTATGACTAAATTTTTTAATTAGAAGAAAGATATATTTGTAGAATAACTAAAATGCCATTCAATGTGTGTGTGGTTACTGGTTGAGTTAAATTTATTTGGGTTGTTTCGATGGAAGTGCTTTTACAGTTTCTAGTAGCAGCTGGAAGTAACAATAGAGTGTTGTCTTTGTGCAGGTCATAAATTACTTGCTTTCAGTACCAGAAATAAAAAGAGAGGCTAATTCCAAGAACAAGTATGGTCAAACAGCTTTAGATGTCTTAGATGTCTTAGAGGCCTCTAACGTTTATCCAAGAGATTTTAAATATGCTGAAATCAAAAACATTCTAAAGGAAGCCGGTGTCAAAAGATCAATTGATGATCAATCATGGCTTAAGAGAGGGTGGAGGTGCATTTGTTCTTCATTAGGTAGACGCTTGAAGCACCAAGGAAATTGGATCGATGAAACACGTGGCACTTTGATGGTAGTGGCCACTGTGATGGCAACCATGGCTTTCCAAGTCGGGATCAACCCACCAGGTGGCGTTTGGCAAGATGATGCAAAAGGTAAGCCTTCTAGGGAAGAAGACATATGTTATGCTGGCACAGCGATTTTATCTTGTTCGTTACCAGAAGTCTACCAACTCATGTTAAAATTCAATACCACCTCTTTCATTGCATCTGTGTGCGTCGTACTCTTGGTCATTAGTGGATTTCCTCTTACAAGCAAGTTCTCTGTATGGTTATTATCATTAACCATGACTACCTCAGTTGTGTTCATGACACTTACCTATCTGTTTGCACTAGATTTGATTACATCGTTTGACGTTTTAGATAATATTAACAAGTTCGCCGACAATGTAACAAAAGTTTGGATTGGAGTGGTTGTGATTACTGGCGTAATTCAAATAATTCGCCCACTCTATTGGATGGTGAATAAGTTGCGCAATTTCAAACGCAAGTCAACAAAGGCTCCAGCAAAAGTCCCAGCTAATGTCTAAGAGGAAAACTATATGTCTTGATCAGCAACTTGATTAGTAGTTTTTTGGGGTTTCGGTAATCTCATTGTAATATTTATCTTTAGGTTTAGTGCTAAGTACATAATTAGTCATTGTGAGGTAGTTCAACTTGGAATATGAACAACATTGAAGGACAAATGGTTGGCCTTGTTATCTCTTGCTATTGTAGACGTGTTCTACTAGTTTTCCAACCAAGCAAATTTGTCCTCTGGTTACAACTCCCTCAACCGCTCTAGTATTGATTTCCAATTCGACACTCTCCTCCTCCATCAAGGAGAAGTTTCCCTATAGTTGTGTTAAATCTTCTGCCATTCCGATCTATTACAAGCCAATCCGCTCCTCCACCGAAAGACGATCATGTAGTTTCCTTCACAGTCGGTTATTCTGACTTGAAGAAAGTTTTGCTTCTCACCTAGGGCTTAGTGTCGTAGAGAGAAAAACGCTCATTTCCTAGAGTGAAGAGAAATTGAAGCGATAGATATGTAATTATGATTATAAAACTACTTTTACTTTCAAAGATGTAAGTTAAATAAAAGATATTAAAGAACTTTGAATGAAGAGAATCCCACGTAAGAAAAAGAAAAAGTCAATTCCGTATTTATAAGACCTTACACACATCAAGCATTGCTTTAAGGCAAATGCTTGGGTGTGTGTGGTAGCAAGATCTAGGGCTCTTTTGTAATCAAATTAAATTTGATTTTACGGTTGAAATTAACGCATCGTTTCTAATAATTACTATCTAACTGTTATAATTAAAGAATTGTTCATAATGGTTTAGTCCAACGGTCATAATTAATGTTAAAATAGCAGTTTGTTAATGCACATTAGGTGCAATTTATGTTTCATGCTTTCTATTGTTTTTCTAACAACAACAAAACTCCATCAAAATTGAACTCCGAAAAGCAACACCTTTGCAGTTAAACTCAGAAACATCAAAACCCAATATCGACAACTATAGAATTAGCAACACTATATGGAAAAGTAAACCATAATTTTCATAAAACAAAGGGATAAATGTAAAACTTGTCCTTGTAGTTGGCCCAAGTTACAAATTACTCCATATGGTATAAAAAATAATTTATAGGTCTGTAGTGACCCAAATAATTAACTAAGCTTAGGTCACTTAGTTAGAGAATTAATTTGGATTTTGGGTCACTAAGGACCACTAGAGGGGCATTTTTGGAAATTTGGACTTTCGGACCGGATGTACACTAGGGTTGGCAGACGTATGCTCCTATCTTAGTAGATGACGTATGCATGGGGACCACCGTACGTACATTGTCAATAGTACGCCGTACTCTACCTATAGTACACAGACGTACGCTGGGGACCACAAGGATGTACACTACTTTTGTAATACCCCTTGATTAATACCTGGACGTACAATACAGCCTTTGGACCGTTGTGTAAATAGTACCAGACATACGCCCCAATAGTACCCGGAAGTCTGCTACTTTTCAGAGAAGTTGGTAGCGCAATCTACTATAAATAACCCCTATCCCCCCCTCACTATCACAAGGTCATTTATGCCCCCAGGCTCCTAGAACTCTGTGTGAGTGTTTTGTGAGATTTTGTGAGTTTTGGTGGAGAAGGGAAGGTGGTTCTTGAAGTTTCGGTTAAAGGAGGTAATATCCTTAAGCTTAGTTTGTTTCTTAGATGTTATGTTGTTTAATTGTTAACTTAGTTGTTGGTTTTAAGTTTCTAGCTAGGTTAAGCTTTAATCTTGACGATTTAGTAGTTTATCTTGATTTAATGTGTTTTCTTATACATGGAGGCATTATTTTGAGATAGGAAATCTTAGAAGCATTTTTTGTAGCCCTAGAAGTCGATTTAGGAGGATAGGAGGACAAGTGAACAAAATGAGGTTCTACCTGAAATCCTTCGGAGTGGACGTACGGAATCGAGCCCGAACGTACGATCCAAAGCATTACAGAGAATGCTATTTTGATTGACCATCCGGTAGCTCTAGTTTTTCTGTTATAGGGTTGTTTTAGTGGAATTAGGACTAATAGAAGGTTTTCCACAAATTTGAAGGACCTAAACATGTCAGAGGGATATTCAAAGGATTTAATCGACCCATGTGAGTTTTAACTAACGTAATGCTCGCTGTTATTTTCCATGACTTCACGACTATTTTGTATATCAAAACATGCATATTTGGAACTCTGAGGATTTACACTTGTTGCACATGAACTCTTGCATTTTTGAGAAAAACGTTGTGCTGAATATGTTAACAAAGTGAGACTTGTAAAAAGCATGCATGTAAAATACAGACAAGATAAGTTGCATCGTAGGACATGGTACACCGTTATGTGCGGTAAAATGGCCATGAGCTTACTATACATGTTAACTTTATAGTCAAATATTGTATATCGTTATGTGGGTTTTGGATCCAATGGTTTCGTGACCAAGCGCAGCCATACGTATTGGTTGGTCACTATAGGGCGGACATCATTAGTGGTGTAGGCTACCTGAGGTCTGACTCAGTCATGCCACTAATGGGATGTGCGAGTAGTGTATAATGGCTGGAGCACCGGCATTGTATTACAAGTCCCTCGAGATAGTGTTAATCCTACTGAGAAGGAGTAATATCTCGAGTAAACCATACCGTTAAACTATGACTGTTACTTTATATCATATGCATATATCATATATCTATATCATATCTGTGATATACTATCATGATGGAACTATTGCATACTTTATAAAAACCAGAGTTCATTACAAAAATTGGCATAAGCATTATATGCGTTAACATTCACTAAGTCTTAGACTTACCCCTTTATTTTATGCTTTTCCTTCTCCATTACGAAAAATTGTGCAGTTTAGCTAGCTTAACCAAAGATGCCTTCGGAGTAGACGTGGGTGATCGTGCAGGATCTGATTCGAGTATTTTTTGAGGACTTTGATCCAGTTTGGTTACATTCTATGTGGATTGATGGAGGAACCACCCGAGCTGATATGATCGAGATTGTTATTTCTCTATCTTTACTTAAACTTAGGATTTGATCTGTTGAGCTTTTGTTAAGACAATTATATTATGAATTGTAACCTTATTTGATGATGGTCCGATGATCGGTACATTTGATGATTATCTTTATATTATGAGGTATTTTGTTTACTATGGTGTATGAATGTGTGGTTGTGTATGTAATGCTCTATATTCCTATAGTTTAAAAAGTCTTCTGCTAAGGTCTCTCGTCTCTAAGAGGTTGAAATCCCTGAGTCTTGTCCTACGAAGGATAGGGCTGGGAGACGAACCATAAAATCAATTACTAGTTAATTGACTCGCCCATCGGGGTCGTTACAAGGTCCCTATAGTTGGTCTAAATTACAAATCACTCAATTTGACATAAAAAATAATTTATAGGTCTTCAAGGTAGGCCAAAATAATAGTTTACTCTCTGAAATCAATTTCCGTTAAGTAACTTAATAGAATTTGTTATTTTGTCACGTCGTACCCAATAAAAACGCGACATGTGTTATTATTAATTTTTTACTTTAAAAAATGACAATTAGAATTTTTCACACTATTTTAGGACGTTAGCGAAGATTAGACATAAGCCCTCACTTCACATCATACTGCTATAATAAATTAACCTAATATCTTCTGTTCCCAAAATTTTACCCGTGTGTATGACGTGGAGTGAGGGTTAATGTGTAATCTTAGCTCGCGTCCTAAAATGATGTGAAAAATCCTAGTTGTCATTTTCAAAAGTCAGAAATTAATAATAACACATGCCGCATTTTTTATTAGATATGACGTGGTAAAGTTACTTAACGAAAATTTATTTCAGGGAGTAAACTGTTATCTTGACCTATCTTGTGGACCTATAAATTATTTTTTATATGACATGGAGTGATTTATAATTTAGGCCAACTACAGGGACCTATAAATTATTTTTTATACCATATGGAGAGATTTGTAATGTAAGTTAACCATATGATCAATTTTGCATTTATTCCTAAAGCAAAGCTAAAATAAGAAAAAGAAACCCAAATATTTGTATGATATATGGCTACTGCTTGAACTTAAGCTAATTATGATTAACATTTTAATCTTGGGACAAAAATAGAGAAAACAAAAAAACAGAAAAGAATGCGGACTATAATTGATGGTAGTGTTGTCGTTTTATTATTATTGTGAACTGAAAAAGTAGCGACCAAAATCGAAAGTGATCGAAAAGAAGATAAACACAGAAATGGAAAAGAAGAAGAGAGAAAGAGGTAAAATTGAGAAAGGTAGAAACACGTCAACATCTTATCATCAAGTCTTTTTGGTGAGGGAAGAGTGATGCAATAAAAAAAATAAAAAAAATAAAAAAATTAGTCTTTAGGTTTTATATTTTAAAGAGTTAATATATTTTGCAATTTAATAATGGGTTGATCAATAATCAGTCAAAATAGGGTTAAATTTATTTTATAATTTAATAATGGGCTTTGCTCAAAAGTCATTCAATTTAGGGTTAAGATTTTTGAGATTCTATTTAAGTTTTTTTTTTTTTTTTTTTTTTTGGTACCCATAGACTTATGATATTGAAAAAAATATTTTTTTCTTTGAGAGTTTTGATTGTTATGTTTTTCTGTGGTCGAGACTCTATGTTCGTGTGAACACCAGATTTATCCGGTTGGTGAGACACTGATCATTTATCTTTATTTTTTAGGTAAAGTCTATTTAACCTCCTTAAACTACCACCCCAATGACAATTTACCCTCAAACTATCAATTGTGACAATTTACTTCTCAAGCTACCAAAACAATGATAATGTACCCCGGATTTTAACAAAATGACGAAATTACCCTTACTAAAATAAAAATAAACATACTAAAATTTAATTTTTCTTTTCAAAATTTTAAGGGTATTTTTGTCTTATTAAAAATTTTATAGGGGTAATTTCGCCATTTTGTTAGCATTAAGGGGTACATTATCATTGTTTTAGTAATTTAGGAGGTAAATTGTCGTAGTTGATAGTTTGTGGGGTAAATTACCAATAAATCGGTAGTTTAAGGGGGTTAAATCTTACCCTTATTTTTTTTTCTTGATTCATGCTGCGTTGAAGACGGGTGCGGGCAAGTTCATTTTCTTTTTCTTTTTATTATTTTTTTCTTTGGTGAGTAGAATGAAAATGTTTCCTTTTTGGGTATGGTTACTAAAAATTGTCTGTTTGTTTCTATGACAGGGCTAGCTGGCCCACGTGATGGTGGCCTAAGATGGAGGAAGAGGTTAAAGGGCATGTGAGAGCCTGTCCTCCTCCCTATATATTGCATAAAAGAAGCACGAGAAGCTTGTAGGGGACGCACTATAATTCATACATGATATATGGTACTCCTTGGTAAATGTGAAACAAGAAGGAAAAATTTGAAGGGAAAAGAAAAATTAATTACTTTTTATTATTATTTAAATAAAAAATTCAGGACAAAATAAAATTTTATAAAAAATTTAAAATTTTTATTTACTTTTTACCCCATTAATCATTTCTAAACCAAAAACTATATATCAAGTTCATTATTAATGATCTTTTTAAATCATCTTTTTATATCTACTCATCTACTTCTTTATAAATGATCTTTTTTTAATTGTTTTTTATTTTTGTTTTTGTATTTGAACTATTTATGTCTTAGATCTAATCTGCACAAAGCAGATATGTTTTTTAAATATAATTGCACATAGGTTAGCAGAAGTTTGAAGTCATTTTTATGATATTATAACCTTCATAACTTTTGGCTATAATTTTTCAGAACTGTATACTTAGTAATATAAGAGTTTTATGCTAAAAATTCAGATTCAATGATTAATTAAAAAAATTAATGAAATATGAGAGAAGAAAAGGCAAATGTTATCCCTATTTTGGAAGATTGTTTCAGAATACGTCATTCTCAGTCCACTCTTTTTCCAAATAAGCCAATTTTTTCTTCAAGCATCAGGAAAATAATGCTAAACTCTCTTACATTAGGCTTATAATCTTTTTGACTAAAAGAGATAAAAATAAAAGGTATCACAACTTTCCACTCCACCATGTTTCCTGGAGTCTTTATCCCAAACGGATCATCGTTGCTGTCCACACAATTTCTTTTTCGCTGGCAGATTCGGGTTTATCCCAAATGGATTTGCTTTTTGCAAAAGGTCCACCAAATTTTTCGTTTCGGTTTTTAGTTCTCCATTGCATTGATTAGATTGTTGTATTATCGAGAGACGGCGAAGAAATTGGACTTTGATTGTCATTTAGCTGACGTAGGTATTCTATGTCATCTCCTAGGATAATGTTATAAATTTATTTTGTCACTTCAAAAATAAAGTAATTTTTAAAATTATTATTTAATTAAAATTTAATAGTAATCAATTATAAGCTTAATGATAATTTTAAAAGTTACATTATTTTTAAAATAATACAAATTAAAGAGACAAGAGTTTTAGCATTACTCCATCCGCTAATAACTCCAGTTCATACAAAGTTTTTTTAATTAATTCTTAATTTTTGAAGAAATTATTGAAACTGTCTTTCTAATGTGTGAAAAAAATGAATAAGTGTAGCATTCTTCTCGATATAATAATTGCCTCTCTCATCTCACACAAGCAACCTTGACACTAGCCAATTCTCAGACTTGCAAACCAAGGAAAAATAGGCACAATTTGGTGTGCCAGGGGCAAGAATGGGTAAAGACATGGGGTGTAAGTAATCTGCAAATTTGAATTTGTGGAGTGAAAACTGTAAGAGCATTCCTTGCAGTTTCACCAATCATTTTTTTGATTATTTTAGTGAGGCAATTAATAAAAGTAGTTTAAAGCTTCACTTGTCAAACTCACCATTTTGAAAAGACCGGTTAATAAAATTCATTAACCGCCTATGCGGTTAATCGGCGGTTAGTGGTTAATAACCTTAATAACCGCTAACCGCATTTTAAAGAAAAAATTAAAAAGTTCAATTTTCTTTTTTCTTTTTATTTTTTAAAAAACAAAATGCCGTCGTTTATATGGTAATATGATAATACCCTACTACATACGACATCATTTCTAAATTTTTATATATATTTCAACACAAAAACGACTTCGTTTCATATATATATATGGATAAATGAAAAATTGGTCTCTATGGTTGGCCTAAATTACAAATCTCTCTGTGGTATAAAAAATAATTTATACGTCCTTGTAATTGACCTAAATTACAAATCACTCCATGTGGTATAAAAAATAATTGATAAGTCCTCAGGATAAGCAAAATAACAGTCTACTCCCTAAAATCAATTTCCGTTAAGTAACTTAACAAAATTCATTACTTTGTCACGTAATACTATTATAGTAAATTAACATATTCTTTTATATCCCTGAAATTTTACTCAGTGCGTAACCCTCACTCATTTTTATCTTCCTCGCCATGATTTGTGAGCATTTTGTGAGAATTTGACGGTCACATTTTATGAAGTAGCTGAGGAAGATGAAGATGAAGGAGGGTTACACGTGGGGTAAAATTTTAGGGATATAAGAGATTATGTTAATTTACTGTAGCAATATTAAGTTAATTTATTGTAGCAGTATGCATGAGTGGAGTGAGAGCTGATGTGTAATCTTAGATAGCATCATAAAATGATGTGAAAAATCTTAATTGTTATTTTTGAAAGTCAGAAATTAATAATAACACATGTCGTGTTTTTATTAGGTATGACGTGGCAAGTGACATATTTTGTTAATTACTTAATGGAAATTGATTTCATGAAGTAAACTGTTAAATATTTTGGCATACCTTGAATACCAATAAATTATTTTTTATACCACATGTACTATTAACTCAACAAATGAATAGAAAATAATATAAATTTTCTCGCTTCTTCCCTATTCTTTGAAAAAGTTAAAAAAATATATAAAAAAGTATTTGACAAAAAAATATTTAAATGAAATAGTAAAATTTGATAGTTAAAATAGTGAGACGGTTGGAGTGCTTTAAAAAAACAGATAGTTAAAATAGAGAAAATTATACTTTTAGTTATTTTGGTGAGTAATATTTAGTGAGTCTGTTAAGAATGCTCTAAGCCAACAAAATTACAGATGTAAGTCCATGCTTATTGGCATTAAAATTAAATTATAAGAAGAATGGCAAAATTGCCGTTACATGCCCAATTACCATAGCCATACGACGTAAGTCTCATTTTACCAACAAAAACACCCAATTCAATAGGATTTGAGACCTACACGACCGTCCACTTTTAAAATACAAATGTCCAAGTTAAAAATGAAGAGGATTGGATTTGAGGGAGGCAATCGGTTTCATGGGGGAAGATATTATATTTTGGGGTCAATGCTTATAAAGTTTATCATTGTTTACACAACTTTAAGGTTACCATAGTCCCATCCTTGTACACATGTCCAGCATTTTCAATAAAGATATAAGTTATATAACATACGTGTGAATCACATGAAAACTAATAATTTTAGTATACATACTTATATTAATTGTGATATATAATTGAAGAGAGATAAATGTGTGTGAGAGAGAATGGGGACTATAATTGATGCCTGATGGTAGTGTTGTTGTCTTTTTCTTATTGGGACCATCCACCCAAAGAAACCTAACCAAAAGAGATGGCAAATGGAGGTGTATACACCTTATACATCTTTTTCAACGACCCATTTTGATCATTTTATTTTGACCTTTTTCCTTGTCCCATCCTTCCATAATGTCCACACGGTAACCAGCAGAAAATCACGTGGGTAAGAAAAAAGCATGGACCTGAGGGACGGCCAAAAACAAAAGTTTCCGACATGAAGTTCCTCTGGTTCCTCCTCTGGTTGGAGTTTCTTCAGTTTTCATCACATTCACAGGTGAAGGATGGATAGAAGGCCTATACTTGTATTTACGCAATACTTTATAAATAGGGATCATTGTATTTTAAAAAAATCAAGTTAATGAGTACAATGTAACTCTTAGAGGTATTCCAAGTGATTAATCTAAGTTTTTATCACCGAATCACCCATAAATTGTGCTATATATGTGGGAGACAGAATGGGACTATAATTGATGCCTGATGGTAGTGTTGCTGTCTTTTTCTTATTGGGACCGTCCACCCAAAGAAACCTAACCAAAAGAGATGCAGATTCAATTTGCATACTAGGAGGCAAACATGAAAAAAGTACAGTCCAATATGACAAGTCAATAAATACCCAAGTAATAGTAGAAACCATTTATTTATTTATTTTTTATTCCCTAAAGTTGATGTGGCTTTTAAAATTACCATTAATTTTTAGATAAATTATACTTAAATTTTGATCCAATAGTGATTTTTATGCCTTATGTGCCGTGTGGTTTCAGACTTTCAATTACCCAAGCCAAACTGACCACTCTACTCTAAAACATTCTATCTACAATCTGTAGAAAAATAAGCACACTCCTATACTCTGTTGTTCTATACATCCGAATACAAAAACTCACATTTACAATTCACTCAGCAATCAACTATATTCTATACTATGCACCAACAATAGTATCTAGCAAATATTGTAGCTTCTTAGACGTTTCCTTCTTAAATTTCATACTTGGTCTCAAGCAAATGATAAAAAAAATGTAAAATTAGTCATTGGGATTTTTCTGACTTACAATTAGCTTCTTGTGGTACTAAAATGAATTTAAAGGTCTTTGAGTTATGCCAAAAAATAATTTAGTCCCTACAATCAAATTTCGTCTACTAATTTAATATATTCTGTTAGTGTGACATTAACTTAAATAAGACAAGTATTACAATTTTAATGATTATAATTTTTTACGCTATCAGAATCTATTAAGTCAGTTTACGGAATTTGACAGTAGGAACTAAATTATTATTTTTTGGATATCTTAAGGATATTTGAATTCATTTTGATATCACATAGAGTTAATTGTAAATTAAGTAAACCACATCAACTAATTTTGCATTTTTTTTTAAAAAAAAAAAAAAATTGAAAATTTTGTGGGACTTGATGAACTATATCATTGGATTGGATCCCTCAAAAATCAACTGTGAGCTTGGTGTCATCTTGATTATGGTAGGCAGGGACGGAGCCAGGAAATTTTATGGGAGGGGGCCAGCCAAATTTTTTTTTTCGGTTCTTTAGAATTTTTTTATTAAAAAAAATTATTTTTGTTGTTTTTTATGAACTAAAGACTACCGTAAGGGCAAAAAAAAGTGGACATTTGAAAGTAAGGGCCAAAAATAAAAAACTTAGTGGGTATGGGCCAACAAAATTAAAAATAGGGCCAAAAGTTTTTATTGGATATGGCCAAAAAATTTAAAAGTAAGGCCAATTTTTTTGTTTTGGAGGGGGCCAAATGACTAGAATTAAAACTTTAACTTTACTTTTTTTAATTTTTTAATTTTTTTTTACTTATAATATTTTTTTCCTTATTTTGGGGGGGGGGGGGGGGGGGGGACCATGGCCCACCCCGGTCCCCCCCTCCCTCCGTCTCTGATGGTAGGTACAGTTTTGAAAAAAAAAAAAAAATCACCTAAAATAGCAAATCCAATGTATTGGACCCAACAAAGAAATGCTATTTCTTGAGCGTCATGACTTAATGCCTTGACAAGTTGGCATGATGCTATGCAGAGTGCAGAGCTCAAAGTCACACAAAAAAGTAGTTTCAAGTCTCAAATCAGGTCTGGAGTTTGGTCAGAAGCCAACGGGAAGAAACTAATTGGATGGGGGTATTTCCGGTTTTCTATGTTGCAAAGGGGGGAAAATGTGAAAAGAAAAATTATGGGGGGACAAATATAGCATTTTGGAGGGACAATTTTTTAAAAATAACATATTCTAAGAAGAATTTTAAAACTTTTAGGGGAGGGGGTGGGACGAATGTCCCCCAATAGTATATGTGGGTCTGCCCCTAGGACTCATACACGTCTCTTAAAGGCTCCGTTTGCCAACAGTGCCAAGAGGCCAGGAACCGCACTCAGCTACAGTGCAATCCTTTAAAAAATAGTTTTTTTTTTTTTTTTTTTCAAAAAAAAAAAAAAGAAAAATATTAAAAAACTTCTTAAAAAAAAAACAAACGGAGAAAGAGATCGGCCTTGGCCAAAATGGGGTGGCCGAACCACCCCATTTTTGGCCAAGGGGGTGGCTCCCATGGCCGGCATGGGGGTGGTTCGAACCACCCCCATGGCCAAGGGGGTGGTCTGGCCACCCACTTGGCCAAAAAAAAAAAAAAAAAAAAGGGGACCGGGTGCATTTGAGAGTGGCCGGACCACCCTCAAGGGGCTGGGGTGGTTTCGGCCACCCCATACCGGCTGTATAGGGTGGTTCGAACCACCACCATGGCCAAGGGGGTGGTCCGGCCACCCCCTTGGCCAAAAAAAAAAAGGGGGACCGGGTGCATTTGGGGGTGGCCGGACCACCCCCAAGGGGCTGGGGTGGTTTCGGCCACCCCATACCGGCCGTAAGGGGTGGTTCAAACCACCCCCACGGCCAAGGGGGTGGTCCGGCCACCCCCTTGGCCAAAAAAAAAAAATGGGACCGAGTGCATTTGAGGGTAGCCGGACCAACCCCAAGGGGCTGGGGTGGTTTCGGCCACCCCATACCGGCCGTATGGGGGTGGTTCGAACCACCCCCGTGGCCAAGGGGGTGGTCCAGCCACCGCCTTGGCCAAAAAAAAAAAAAAAAAACAAGGGACCGTGTGCATTTGGGGGTGGCCGGACCACCCCCAAGGGGCTGGGGTGGTTTCGGCCACCCCATACCGGCTGTATGGGGTGGTTCGAACCAGCCCCATGGCCAAGGGGATGGTCCGGCCACCCCCTTGGCCAAAAAAAAAAAAAAGGGGACCGGGTGCATTTGGGGGTGGCCGGACCACCCCCAAGGGACTGGGGTGGTTTCGGCCACCCCATACCGGCCGTATGGGGTGGTTCGAACCACCCCCAGCCCCTTGGGGGTGGTCCGGCCACCCCCAAATGCATCGGTCCCCTTTTTTTTTTGGCCAAGGGGGTGGCCGGACCACCCCCTTGGCCATGGGGGTGGTTCAAACCACCCCCATATTAGCCATGGGGATGGCTCCAACCACCCCCTTGGCCAAAAATGGAGTGGTTCGGCCACCCCATTTTGGCCAAGGGGGTGGCCGGACCACCCCCTTGGCCATGGGGGTGGTTCAAACCATCCCCATATCAGCCATGGGGGTGGCTCCAGCCACCCCATTTGCCAAAAATGGGGTGGTTCGGCCACCCCATTTTGGCCAAGGCCGATCTCTTTCTCCGTTTGTTTTTAAGAAGTTTTTTAATATATATATATATATATATATATATATATATATATATTTTAAGAAAAAAAAAAAAAAACTATTTTTTAAAGGATTGCACTGTAGCTGGAACAGTACCGTTCCAGCTACAGTGCAGTTCCTAGCCTCTTGGCACTGTTGGCAAACAGAGCCAAAGAAACCTCGCGCTTGCTGTCCATGCCTCCCGAAGGCTTGACTTTTCAGTTCTTTTTTTCATCTTTCTTTTCCATTTATGATGAAAAATAAGTATAAAATTATTATGATTATTTTATATAATTTATTGCTGAAGTTTCTTCTCTTTTTCCAATTTTTTGTTTGAAGTTTATTATAAAAGGTAATCTCGTTATAGTAGTAATGGAAAGATAGACATCAACATTTTCTGTACAATGACGTAGGTAGCTGAGCAATCAAAAATGCGCTATACAACAGATAGAGCCAAGTGGCTTTTACCCATCATGCTTGATCACGCTCCTGTTGTCCAACCAGAAAAATGATTGGGGTGAAGAAAATTTTTATATTTGATTCATATTTTTTTACAATAATTTTTAGATTTGTAAATTTATGTAGACCTTACATAAGTTAATAGTGAACTCCACAAATTTAATGATTAATTAATTATAAAAAAATATAAGCTAAATATGAAAAATTTATTAACGCATAACATTTCTCGCCCAATAATAATACTACTTACCCAGCGGCGAAACTTCTTTGGACAACCCAACACAAACACGTGTCTTGACCAAAGAGACATAACAGTTGGCCCTCGTTTGCTGATCATACATGTCATTGTAAGTAACCCACGTGACTGTAGTGAGTCTATCATTACTTGTTGAAGTTTCTTCAATCTTCACATTCACAAATCACAAGTGAAGGATGGATAGAGGGCATGATGAGAAAGCCAATATGGAT
Organism: Corylus avellana; assembly: GCF_965113065.1. Lineage (NCBI taxonomy): Eukaryota > Viridiplantae > Streptophyta > Magnoliopsida > Fagales > Betulaceae > Corylus > Corylus avellana. Next base: position 7,012,248 of record NC_142496.1, read on the forward strand.
GCACTCTATGAAGCATCACGAGATGGGTGTGTGAGCACCTTGACCACATTGATCCAAAGGGATGCACTCATCCTTGATAGAGTTTTACTCACATCTTTCGGTGAGACTCCCTTACTGATGCAGCCTGACTATGTGGAAGCGAATAAAACAATACAATAAGAAAGATAAATAATTCTTAGATCTTGAGTTTATCATGGATCTGAGAATTCTTCTCAAAACAATAGAGTCTATCTAGGGTTTTAAGGAAAATATGAAAAAAACTCCTCTGAGTCATTTTTATTGAAAGAAAACTGATCAAATAAAATAAACGGTCTTTTCACGAGGCTATAATTATGTATTTATAGCCCCAAAACCCCTAGTACTAATAAAGAACGGAATTAGGGTTCCTACAACCCTAATCCTAGTAAAACAGGTAAACTAAGTCGGTTTAAAACAAATAACAGTGGAAAAATAACATAGAAAGCCTCGAGTGCACTCGATCGCAGATAGAGTGCGATCGATCGCACTACTAGGGACTTGTGCACTCGATCGTAGGTGCGGTCGCAGTTCTAGGGACTCCTGCGCTCAATCATGCGCTCGATCGCCGAAACAGGGGCCATCGGTCATAGTTCTAGGGACTTCATTCTCCAAAACAGGGGAACTACGCTCGATCACAGTCAAGGTGCGATCGATCGCAGTTCCAGAGGCTACTTCTTTTGCTGCGCAAGTCTGGGATCGTGTCACCATCTTCTGGGGCGTCTTCACACAGTTATCCATTCGGGCCTTCCTCATATACTCCCAGGCATTGTAGTCTACATCATCCTCACCAGGTTGAACAGAATTTGCCCTCGAATTCGCATCCTCCTCCGATGAATCTTCCATAAAGGGCACAAGATGCTTGACATTGAAGACATCGGATGTCTTGATATGACTGGGCAACTTCAACTGATATGCATTGGGGTTGATCTTCTTCACAATCTCCACCGGACCAATCTTGCGAGCCGCTAATTTATTGTACTCGCCAATAGGAAATCTATCTTTAGTGAGCACCGCCCATACAAAATCACCTTCTTCAAATTCCACAGCACGCCGCTTCTTGTCCGCATCTGCCTTGTACTTGGCCGTAGAGTCTTCAAATTTCTTGATGGTTAACTTGTGGCCCTCCTGTATATGTGCAATAAGGTCCTCCGCCTTGGTATTTATTTTATTTAAATCAGGGAGAGGTGCTAAATCCAGTGGTGCCTGAGGATTACTCCCATAGATAATGGTGAACGGACTAAGGCCGGTGCTTCGGTTGGTGGATCGGTTGTAGGCAAACTCAGCTTGGTACAACTACTGGTCCCATGACTTGAGGTGTTCACCCACTAAGCTTCTAAGCAATGCCCTTAATGACCGATTAACAACTTCCGTTTGCCCATCCGTTTGTGGATGGTAAGCACTACTGAAATCAAGTCTCGTGTGAGATAACTCCCACAAGCACCGCCAAAAGTGGTTAAGGAATCGCGTGTCGCGATCGGAAACTATGGACAATGGAAGGCCGTGGAGGCGGTAGACTTCTCAAAAATATAATTGCGCCACGTTCACGGCATCGGCAGTCTTTTTACACGCAATAAAATGAACAATCTTAGAGAATCGATCAACTACAACAAAGATGAAATCATTACCTTTTTGGGTCCGAGGTAAACCAAACACAAAGTCCATGCTCACGTTAGTCCACGGGCCCTCCGGAATGGGTAGTGGCATATATAAACCGGCATTTGTAGCCGCTCCGTTTGATACTTGGCACACCCTACAGCAGCGCACCAACTTCTCCACCTCCTTTCTCATTCTTGGCCAATAAAACTTCTCCGCCACCAACTGGAACGTTTTGTCCCACCCCATGTGCCCTTCATTATGGCGCTCTTGAACAATCCGCAACCGGAGACTACCCTTGGGGATGCATAGCTGAGTGCCCTTGAAGAGGAACCCATTATGCAGCCCAAAATCACTCCGATTACCCAACAACACCTCATCAACAATTGGGCCAAAAAGAGGGTTAGTTGATAAAGAATCCTTTAAAAGGTCAAAACCAATTACCTCATTTGCCATGGTGGTCAAGAGTGTTGACTTTCGGCTAAGGGCGTCGGCCACTTTGTTCAAAGCTCCCGACTTGTGGTTGATGGTGAAGGAGAATTATTGCACATATGCAGCCCACTTTGCATGCCGGGAGGAGAGCTTATCTTGACTGTTGAGGTGCTTCAACGCCTCATGATCTGAGTACAAAATGAAATCATTGTAGGCGTGGTAGGAACTCCAATGCCTCAATGATTGTACTAATGTGTAAAACTCCACATCATAGGTGCTATAGTTGAGCCTTGAACCACTCAACTTCTCACTAAAAAATGCCACCGGTCTTCCACCTTGACTTAGAACCCCTCTAATGCCGACCTTGGAAGCGTCACAATGCAACTCAAATGGATCTTCAAAATTCGGAAGGACAAGTAGTGGAGCCGTTGTCAACTTGAGTTTAATTAATTCAAATGCTTTGGTAGCCTCCTCACTCCAAGAGAATTTCCCCGCCTTCATACACTCTGTGATAGGTGCCATGATGGTGCTAAAATTATGAATGAAACGCCTATAAAAGGACACCAACCCATGGAAACTTCTTACCTCGTGTAATGTTGTAGGAATGAGCTAGTCCCGAATGGCCGCCACTTTTGATTCGTCCACCACTAACCCGTCTTTAGACACCACATAGCCAAGAAAAAGCACCGAATCTGTCATGAATTAGCACTTGGTCGATGATGCATAGAACTTCTCTTTTCGGAGCACTTGAAGTACTTCCCTTACATGTAGAAGGTGCGTCTCTCTATTGGGGCTGTAAATGAGTATATCATCAAAGTACACGACGACAAACCTCCCTATAAAAGGCCAAAAAGCTTGGTTCATCACCCTCATGAACGTGCTAGGTGCATTAGATAATCCGAACGGCATTACCAACCATTCAAAGAGTCCTTCCCGCGTTTTGAATGCTGTTTTCCACTCATCACTTGGTCGCACCCGAATTTGATGGTATCCACTCCTTATGTCCAGCTTGGTGAATATCATTGCCCCACTCAATTGATCTAATAAATCATCCAACCGGAGAATAGGGAACCGATATCTCACGGTGATCTTATTTATGGCCCTACTATCCACGCACATCCTCCATGAACCATCCTTCTTAAGGGTGAGTAAAACCGGTACTGCACAAGGACTCAAGCTCTCTCGAATGTGTCCTTTGGCTAATAACCTCTCCACTTGTCGCCTCAATTCTTCATGCTCTTTGGGGCTTATGCGGTAGTGTGGTCGATTGGGTAAGCTCGATCCCGGCACCAAATCAATTTGGTGTTGTATGTCACGTAGAGGAGGTAGCTCATCGGGTAACTCAATAGGAAATACATCTACAAATTCTTCGACTAACCCCTTGACTTCTTTCGGCACCTCTTCTACCTTCTTGCCTTCTTTACACACTAGTAAGTATCCACAATCTGCTTCTGGGATCTCCTTAACGAACTCATGTCTGGCCAACAATGTTTGACACGTTCCAGTTGAAGGTTTGGGACTTTCACCCGGATCGGGGAGGAGAGTGAGCTTCACATTGTCAACCAAGAAGCTATAGGTGTTCTTCCTTCCATCATGATGCGCATTCCTATCATATTGCTATGGTCTCCCAAGTAATATATGGCACGCATCCATTGCCACCACGTCACACCACATCTTATCCTTATATCTTTTCCCAATTGAAAAACTCACAAGGCAACGTTTAGACACAATTACCTCGTCTCCTTTCTTGAGCCACTCCAAGCGATATGGTGTAGGGTGCTTCTCCGTTGCAAGGCCCAATTTTCGAACCGCTTCCTCAGCCACGACGTTCTCACAGCTGCCCCCATCAATAACAAGTTTGCACCCTTTGCCCCCAACCGTGCAAATTGTGTGGAAAAGATTATGGCGTTGTCCGTCATCCCCCTCCACCTTCTGCGGTGTATATCATATCCTTCGCACCATTAATAAAGGAGTGTCATCTCTTGTGGCAAATTCTTTTTCGGCCCCATCGAAGTCGTCGAAGTTTGTTGCGTACTCTTCTCCATCGCCTTGCTCATCGAAGGCTTCTCCCAAATCAACGAGTAGGGCCTTTCCATACATTTCACCTTTGTGACAATCCGCCATCCGATGGCCCATCTCTCCACAACGAAAACACTTGGGCCCGGTTGCAACCCCGGGTCGTCTTGGCTGCCCCATGGGTGTGGGGTTCTTACTTGGGCTGTTCACTTGGGAAGGGGTCTCCCGAGTTGTGAACGGAACTCTTGAACGGTTGTAACTTCCACCGTCATTACGTCCAAATGAGTTGAATGACCCATGTGCCGACGCTTTCTCAATTAACAACTCCCTTTGATGAGCCTCCGACACCTTGGAGGGGTCAAATAGGTTCAATGTGTCTTGAATTTGTGGCCGCAAACTCCCAATATACCGAGACACTAATTGCGCTTCCGTCTCGGACAAATCAACTCGTGTCAATAATTTGTAGAACTCCTCTGTGTATTCATCTACGGACTTCAAACCTTGACTCCAATTTTGTAGCCGTTGATACATGGTTCATAGGTAATTGTGTGGTAAAAAGGCAGGTCGCATCTTTCCCAATAATTGTTCCCAATTGTCGAGCTTTCCCTTGCCCTTGCGTGCCCTAGCTTGCTTCAATTGCTGCCACCATGCCGTAGCCCTTCCCCGAAATTTGGTTGCGAGTAAAGAAAGTCGCCGATCTTCCGGCACATCCTTGAAGTCGAGAATCTCTTCAACTGCCGCTACCCAATCCAAAAATTCTTCGGGTTCAAGACCCCCGTGGAATTCTGGAATCTCAAGTTTGAACCCGCTCTCCCCCCGATTAGCATGAGCTTGCGCAGGGGGTCGACGGCCCTGCGTTCGGTGCTCCGCAAAAGGGTTTGCAAATCCATGCCCATCGTCGTCTTCATCTTCCTACTCCTGCATACGTGGTGGAGGTCGATGTAAGCGCCAGTCATGGAGGCGTGCGTCGGCCAGTTGGGTAGTGAGGTCTTCAATTTGATCCCTCATAGCTGCAATCTGCCCTTCCTCGCACCTTCCCGATGTCGCCTCATGTTTTTTATGAAATGAATCGTTGCGTTCGTACACGTCATGCAAAGTTGCAAAATGGTTGCCCTTCCTCCCCCTTGTGTTTGGAGCCATGGAAAGTGACAGAGCTTTGATACCAACTGATGCAGCCTGACTATGTGGAAGCGAATAAAACAATACAAGAAGAAGGATAAATAATTCTTAGATCTTGAGTTTATCAAGGATCTGAGAATTCTTCTCAAAACAATAGAGTCTATCTAGGGTTTTAAGGGAAATATGTAGAAAACTCCTCTGAGTAATTCTTATTGAAAGAAAACTGATCTAATAAAATAAACTGTCTTTTCACGAGGCTATAATTATGTATTTATAGCCCCAAAACCCCTAATACTAATAAAGAACGGAATTAGGGCTCCTACAACCCTCATCCTAGTAAAATAAGTAAACTAAGTCGGTTTAAAACAAATAACAGCGGAAGAATAACATAGAAAGCCCCGAGTGCCCTCGATTGCAGGTAGAGTGCGATCGATTGCACTACTAGGGACTTGTGCGCTCGATCGCAGGTGTGGTCGCAGTTCCAGGGACTCCTGCACTCAATCATCCGCTCGATCGTCGAAACAGGGGCCATCGGTCGCAGTTCCAGGGACTTCATTCTCCAAAACAGGGGCACTGTGCTCGATCGCAGTCAAGGTGTGATCGATCGCAGTTCTAGGGGCTACTTCTTTTGCTGCGCAAGTCTGGGATCGTGTCACCATCTTCTGGGGCGTCTTCATACACTTATCCATTCGGGCCTTCCTCATATACTCCCAGGCATTGTAGTTTACATCACTTACACATAGCTGCTTTGCTTGGTCACTTTGAATTTAGTAAAGCACTTCTAGGCAAGAAACCTAAACTTGCAGAAGAGGTGGATTCGCTAGGACGAATCCCTCTTCACTTGGCTTCTGCTGAGGGTCACACTGAGATTGTAAGAGCATTGTTGCTAGTAAATGCAGATGTTTGCGTCGTTCGTGATCAAGATGAGAGAATTCCTCTCCATTTAGCCGCAATGAGAGGACGAATAGAGACTATGAGACTGTTAATTCATGCTCAACCAACGCCCATCTTGGTGAATCTCAACGGAGATAGTGTGTTGCACTTGTGTGTTCGAAACAAGCATCTGGAGGCTTTGAAATTGTTAGTGGCATCAGCTAATGGTAACAAATCATTCCTTAGCTCCAAAGACCGTGATGACAACTCCATATTGCATTTAGCAGTGATGCTTAAGCAAATGAAGGTGTGTTAACAATATTTCTGCCTACTAATCTCTTAGACGAGCATTTTCTTTTTCTAGTTAATTATATATAAAATATAAACTATTTTAGATCTACTTCTTGTTTTTCCTTCCTTTAATTTGCAAGTCTGTTTCTATTCATAAAGTATGACTAAATTTAGTAATTAGAAGAAAGATATATGTGTAGAATAACTAAAATGTCATTCAATGGGTGTGTGTGGTTGAATTAAATTTATTTGGGTTGTTTCGATGGAAGTGTTTTTACAGTTTCTAGTAGCAGCTGGAAGGAACAATAGAGCGTTGTCTTTGTGCAGGTCATAAATTACTTACTTTCAGTACTAGAAATAAAAAGAGAGGCTAATTCCAAGAACAAGTATGGTCAAACAGCTTTAGATGTCTTAGAGGCCTCTAACGTTTATCCAAGAGATTTTAAATATGCTGAAATCAAAAACATTCTAAAGGAAGCCGGTGTCAAAACATCAATTGATGATCAATCATGGCTTAAGAGAGGGTGGAGGCGCATTTGTTCTTCGTTAGGTAGACGCTTGAAGCACCAAGGAAATTGGATCGATGAAACACGTGGCACTTTGATGGTAGTTGCCACTGTGATGGCAACCATTGCTTTCCAAGTCGGGATCAACCCACCAGGTGGTGTTTGGCAAGAATATGTAAAAACAGAAGATAAAAGTCAAGCTTGTACGGAAGAAATATGTGAAGCTGGCACAGGGATTTTATCTTATTTGTGGCCAGAAGAGTACCAACTCTTGTTAAAATTCAATACCACCTCTTTCATTGCATCTGTGTGCATCGTACTCTTGGTCATTAGTGGATTTCCTCTTACGAGCAAGTTCTCTGTATGGTTTTTATCGTTAACCATGACTACCTCAGTTGTGTTCATGACGCTTACCTATCTGTTTGCACTAGATTTGATTACCTCGTTTGGCGTTTTAGATAATATTAACAAGTTCGCCGACAATGTAACAGAAGTTTGGATTGGAGTGATTGTGATTACTAGCGTAATTCAAATAATTCGCCCACTCTATTGGATGGTGAATAAGTTGCGCAATTCCAAGCGTAAGTCAACAAAGTCTCCAGCAAAAGAACCAGCTAATGGCTAGGAGGAAAACTCTCTTGATCAGTAATTTGATTAGGAATTTTTAGGGGGTTTGGGTAATCTCATTGTAGTATTTATCTTTAGGTTTAGTACTAAGTTCATAATTAGTCACTGTGAGGTAGTTCAACTTGGAATACGTACAGCATTGAAGGACAAATGGTTGGCCCTGTTATCTCTTGCTATTGTGGTATGTGTTCTATTAGATTGTTATGCTAATGATTTTGGGCGTGTTTTGTTGCTAACTTTTGTCCGAATTTGGATATTGTTTGATGTTTTATGGAGACATTTTTGGTCTTTTATTGTAAACTCATAAAATTTAATATTTTCCACCTTGCTGTAATCTAGCATAGGTTGATGATATATATAATATGAAGAGTTATAATTCAAATTCAAATGTACAAATTCTTTTGAGATAATGTAATCTATCTATACAATTTCAAATATGTAATTATCCTATTCTAAAGTATTTTAATTGCAGCTTGTTATCTTGAGTCTAGTCTGTTGAGATAAGGCTAGAAATTATCTTGTTCGTGTGAGCATGGGGTGAGTATTGATGGGTATGGGTGATTCAAATGCTAGTTGGAGAGATGTGTGCATGAGAGAGTGTGTCATGCGTAGGAAATGGGGATAAGATTTGTGGGATAATAGGATGAGGTGTCGGGTAGGTATGGGTATTATCTGGAGGATTTTGTGTTTCATTGGGTAAAGGAGTTTGGAGGGAAAATATGATTTCTTCGAAAACGACATCTCTTGAGATGTAAAGATGACCATTTTTTAGATTGAGACATTGGTAACCCTTATGACGAATACTATAGCCCAAAAAAATATACTACACAAATCGAGGTTGCAGTTTATGAGAATTATATGGACGAAGATTTGGCCAACATGCACACCCAAAAATACGTAATAGTGTGTAATCCAGAGAAGTTTGAAATAAAATTTCATATGGAGATGAATTTTTCAAAAGAGGTGTAGGCATGCGATTAATGAGATAACACGCAGTTTGAAAAGTTTGTTTTCAATATTCGAATGGAACATGGGCATGAGTGAGTAGGGTTAAGCCTGTTTCGACTATGTGTCGGTGTTTGCGCTCCACAGCACCATTTTGGCTACCGGAGGTCAGACTCGATCATGCCACTAATGGGATGTGCGGTAGCGTACAATGGCTGGAGTATCGGCATTGTATTACAGGTCCCTCGAGATAGCGCTAATCGTGTTGAGAATGAGTAATATTTCGGGTAGAACATACTGTTGAACTATGCCTATTACTTTATATCATATATCTATTTCATATTTGTGATAAACTGTTATGATGAAACTGTTGCATACTTTATAAAAATCAGAGTTCATTACAAAAACTAGCATGAGTATTATATGTGTTTACATTCACTAAGTCTTTAGACTTACTCTTTTATTTTATGTTTTTCCCTCTCCGTTACGAAAAATTGGGCGGTTTAGTTAGCTTAGACGGAGATGCCTTCGGAGTAGACGTGGGTGATCGCACAGGATTTGATTCGAGTATTTTTTGAGGACTTGGATCTAGTTTAGTTACATTCTATGTGGACTGATGGAGGAACCACCCGAGCTGATATGATCGAGATTGTTATCTCTCTATCATTACTTAAACTTAAGATTTGATCTGTTGTGCTTTTGTTAAGACAATTATATTATGGGTTGTAACCTTGTTTGATAATGGTCCCGGTACATTTGATGATTATCTTTATATTATGAGATATTTTGTTTACTCATGTGTATGAATGTGTAGTTGTGTGTGTAATGCTCTATATTCCTATAGTTTAGAAAGTCTTTCACTGAGGTCTCTCATCTCTAAGAGGTTGAAATCCCTGAATCTTGTCTTGCGAGAGATAGAGCTAGGAGATAAACCACGGGGGATCAATTATTAGTTAATTGACTCGCCCATCGGGGTTGTCACAAGGTTCCTATAGTTGGTCTAAATTACAAATCACTCAATTTGGTATAAAAAAAAATTTATAGGTCTTCAGGATAGGCCAAAATAATAGTTTACTCTTTGGAATCAATTTTCGTTAAGTAACTTAATAGAATCTGTTACTTTGTCACGCCGTACCCAATAAAAACGCGACATGTGTTATTATTAATTTTTTACTTTTAGAATTTTCAACACTATTTTAGGACGTTAGCTACGATTACACATAAACCCTCACTTCACATCATACTGCTATAATAAATTAACCTAATCTCTTCTGTCCCCAAAATTTTACCTGTATGACGTGAAGTGAGGGTTAATGTGTAATCTTAGCTCGCATCCTAAAATGATGTAAAAAATCCTAGTTGTCATTTTTAAAAGTCAGAAATTAATAATAACACATGCCGCATTTTTTATTAGATATGACGTGGTAAAGTTACTTAACGAAAATTGATTTCAGGGAGTAAACTATTATCTTGGCCTATCTTGTGGACCTATAAATTATTTTTTATACGACATTGAGTGATTTATAATTTAGGCAAACTACAGGACCTATAAATTATTTTTTATACCACAGAGAGAGATTTGCAATTAAAGTTAACCATATGATCAATTTTGCATTTATCCCTAAAGCAAAGCTAAAATAACAAAAAGAAACCCAAATATTTGTATGATATATGGCTACTGCTTGAACTTAAGCTAATTATGATTAGCATTTTAATCTTGGGACAAAAATAGAGAAAACAAAAAAACAGAAAAGAATGCGGACTATAATTGATGGTAGTGTTGTCGTTTTATTATTATTGTGAACTGAAAAAGTAGCGACCAAAATCGAAAGTGATCGAAAAGAAGAGAAACATAGAAATGGAAAAGAAGAAGAGAGAAAGAGGTAAAATTGAGAAAGGTAGAAACACGTCAACATCTTATCATCAAGTCTTTTTGGTGAGGGGAGAGTGATGCAATAAAATAAAAAGAATACGTCATTGTCAGTCCACTCTTTTTCCAAATAAGCCAATTTTTTCTTCGATCATCACGAAGGCCACAAAATTTTTTTTTATTATTATTTTATTATTTTTTTTTAGAAAAAAAAAAAAAAAAAATTTTTGCACTGGCCACGCACGCCGCGTGCATTATATCATTACTCGAAGGAAAATAAAGCTAAACTCTCTTACATTAGGCTTATAATCTTTTTGACTAAAAGAGATAAAAATAAAAGGTATCACAACTTTCCACTCCACCATGTTTCCTGGAGTCTTTATCCCAAACGGATCATCGTTGCTGTCCACACAATTTCTTTTTCGCTGGCAGATTCGGGTTTATCCCAAATGGATTTGCTTTTTGCAAAAGGTCCACCAAATTTTTCGTTTCGGCTTTTAGTTCTCCATTGCATTGATTAGATTATTGTATTATTGAGAGACGGTGAAGAAATTGGACTTTGATTGTCACTTAGCTAACGTAGGTATTCTATGTCATCTCCTAGAATAATGCTATAAATTTATTTTGTCACAAAGTAATTTTTAAAATTATTATTTAATTAAAATTTAATAGTGATTAATTATTGAAAAACGCTATGCCGACTCCAAAAACTTGTTTATCACAATTTATGCGGAATTAATATTATGAAGCAATAAACAATTCAATCACCCAAAATATATAAAGCAATAAAAAGGCAGACACAGATATTTTGGTTACGAAGAGGAAACCTTTTAGAAAACGTTCTAAAAGTAAAATCTCTCCGGGGCAGCCAAACCCAGGAAATCACTATCAAAAGATTATCCAGAGATTACAGACACTAGGAACACTTACAACCCTTTGCAAGACCTTGACTCTGTAAGATCGACAAGCCTACAACTCGTCTCCGCGCTCACAATCTTCTTCAACGTGATTCTCCTTTACCGGACCCTTCCGATAGACTTCTCAATCGTAGATTTATCAAAGGAATAATTAAAACTCTAAGAGATTCACTTTAACGCTCACCACATATGATCTCTCTTAGCACAGCCTCCGACGAACTCTCTGGGGGTAAAGATTCGTACCTCTTTCTTCTATAATGATGTATATATACCCCCGACAAAACCCTAGACCTAATCCACTTAAAATCACGTTTTTGGGCCTAAAACTTACGGGCGGTCCGGACATGGCTTCGCAGAGCAAGATTTTAGTTTCTGGAAATGAGGTCCGGACCCGGGGAATTGCGGTCCGGACCCGACCTGTCCAGTCTTCATCAACAGCTCCGATCGATGGACGTTTGTGGTCCGATTGAGCTGAAATTTTGCAGGGACATTCATAACACATAAATCTACATTATGAACGGTGGAGATTGGATTCTGAGCATTCTATATCAGTGTTTGAGCCGTGAACAGTAACATCTACATTTTGGAACTGAATTAAGCCAACACAAGAACTAACAAACTCCCACTTTGGCAATTCAGTGACAAAACCAAAATGTCGAGCCAATCCCATCATCTCCCCATATTTAGTCCCCCTTTTTGTCACAGAATGACAAAAGGTCTTCATATTTCCTAAAACACTTCACAAAATACATCAAGGCATATGTGGAACAAGAAGACATAAATAAAACTCATGATAAAAAAATGACGTAGAATGCGTGATTATAAAGAAATATCAGCAAAACTCCCCCTCAATGTATAACTCAATTAACAACAGGAAACTGGAAATGCAAAGCATGTTTCTCCCTCTTAAAAGTTAAATGAACACACATGATAACACATCAATGACTCATGTATTGCACAATGAATATCCAAACATGCTCCAAATATGCAAAATATACATGAGACTAGAAATGGCTAGAAACTCATATTGCTTAACCCAAGCCAAGAAAATGTTTCATTCAACCTATGCTTGTGTGGTGTGTGGGTAAGCCATTCAAAGAGAAAAATTTTCAATTTACAAAATGAGAAGAAAGTTTCACCACCATGAGGTTTTGACAAGTATATCAAATCAAAAGTCAAACTTTATCATACTAGGGCCTAACCACTCTCATCCTATACAATTCTCTTTGTAAAATATTTTGCACAAGTTTGACACAGTGAAATAAATTCCTTTTGCAATATGATCTTTTGATTTTATTTGTTTCACTATTTTGTTTATTTTTCTCTTTGAGAAAGTGTCCTTAAACTTTTGGTGCTTATCACAACAGAGAAAGCAGGAATTTTTAAGCCCTATGTTCAACTAGCATATGGTCAATTTGAAAAATATGACTAGTCAAAAACCTCATATGGCTACCTAACAGACCTCACAAATAAAGTGAAACAAAACCTCAATTTAAGCTTAAATGTGCACAAAAGATAAAGCATAGGCAAAATGTACCACATAAGCTCAGGCTTTAGGTAACCACAAAAACAAGTCCATTAACACAAATTTTCATCTCATGCATATTAAGAACATTCCAAGACGTAAGGAATTACATCCATAAAACGTAACATGAGAAATTAATGGACTATCTAGGTGCATAAGACAAAAGAAAGAAAAAGAAACAATCAAAGTAACATATTTTTGTCTTTTTGAAATTTTTCACAAAAGAAATGCACACAAAAGAAAAAACAAATGCAAAACAAAGAAAAATGCAATGCAAAACAAAACAACATGCTTGAATTGAGATTACAACAGGCAAGACATGAATGTCCTTTAGCATTAAACTTTCATCACATCTTATAGGTCCCACTACAAAATAATGATTTGGTTTAATAACTACTTCTAGGTCTTCACAAGACATTACACATTCCTGAACATTTGATTAGCAAGTAGACAAAAATCTTGGTGGTCCGCACACAATATCTCATCTATAAGCTTTTCAAAGATCATGATATATGAATTTCTTGAAAAATCCTTTATGAATATGCCTCAAAACATGAATCTCAAAACAATCATGTATATATTCTTCATACAGAAAGTGTAACAACAAAAACAATGCAGTGCATAAACAATAAAGCAAAAACAAAAAAAAATGCAATGCAAAAAAAAAACCAACATGCTCTAGGATATTACAAAATAAGCAAAACAATCAATCCTAGGCATGTTATTTACTCACCTAACTTTAGGTGAGATCACTACCACTCCCCCTCAATGGGTGAATGGTATCATCCTTCCTAACCCACACTTGAGAAATCTTAGGTCTAGACTTATGACTTTGCTCAAACTTATCTAGCCTACATAGCACTTCTCTCATCATTATGACGAAACCCTCACTTTCTTTCCTAGAATAGGAATTTTCACTTTTATGCTTATGGGATTTCAAATCAAAACACTTTGGTCGAATATGACCAACCTTTCCACAATGATGATAAGTGGGCACAAACCTTTTAGGAGGTAGATTCCTAGGAGGATGGACGACTCTATATTTGGGGTAAGATACATAAGGTTCAATATGAATTTTTTTAACTTTCTTACCTTGTGAGTTCGAGGCAGCTTCTGTTTTTCTTTTCACCACAGAGTCTTCTACTTTTTCTGATTTAACAAATATTATCTCGGAAGTAGAATCATTGTTAGAAGACAAAGCAACATGACAATCAAAACTTAACTCAGATTTATCACAATCAGAATTCTGAGTATGTAACATATTCTCAAGGGAATTGCTAGAGAATTTTTCCAATTGAGTTTCTGACTCTTTTAATTTATTCTCTAACAAATCAACATTAGAACTTAAAACAGAATTTTCAGATTTTAAAGAATCAATTAAAGCATATGATTCAGACAATTTAGTAACAATAGATTCATTCACATGCTTAAGATCTTGAAACTCCCCCAAACAATTTGTGTATTGATGTCTCAAAAGAGTGAATTTTTCTAACAAATTGTTGAAGGAGTTTATAAGATCATATTCCCCCTGAGAAGTATTCATAGCAAACAGGAGTCAACAGATCTCACTCAAGAATTTAATCCAAACAGAGTGAACCCGCTCTGATACCAATTGAAAAACGCTATGCCGACTCCAAAAACTTGTTTATCACAATTTATGCGGAATTAATATTATGAAGCAATAAACAATTCAATCACCCAAAATATATAAAGCAATAAAAAGGCAGACACAGATATTTTGGTTACGAAGAGGAAACCTTTTAGAAAACGTTCTAAAAGTAAAACCTCTCCGGGGCAGCCAAACCCAGGAAATCACTATCAAAAGATTATCCAGAGATTACAGACACTAGGAACACTTACAACCCTTTGCAAGACCTTGACTCTGTAAGATCGACAAGCCTACAACTCGTCTCCGCGCTCACAATCTTCTTCAACGTGATTCTCCTTTACCGGACCCTTCCGATAGACTTCTCAATCGTAGATTTATCAAAGGAATAATTAAAACTCTAAGAGATTCACTTTAACGCTCACCACATATGATCTCTCTTAGCACAGCCTCCGACGAACTCTCTGGGGGTAAAGATTCGTACCTCTTTCTTCTATAATGATGTATATATACCCCCGACAAAACCCTAGACCTAATCCACTTAAAATCACGTTTTTGGGCCTAAAACTTACAGGGTGTTCGGACATGTTAATGGGCAGTCCGGACATGGCTTCGCGGAGCAAGATTTTAGTTTCTGGAAATGAGGTCCGGACCCGGGGAATTGCGGTCCGGACCCGACCTGTCCAGTCTTCATCAATAGCTCCGATCGATGGGCGTTTGTGGTCCGATTGAGCTGAAATTTTGCAGGGACGTTCATAACACATGAATCTACATTATGAACGGTGGAGATTGGATTCTGAGCATTCTATATTAGTGTTTGAGCCTGTGAACAGTAACCTCTGCATTTTGGAACTGAATTAAGCCAACACAAGAACTAACAATTATAAATTTAATGATAATTTTAAAAGTTATATTATTTTTAGAATAACATAAAAGAGACAAGAGGTTTAGCATTACTCCATCCGCTAACAACTCCAGTTCATACAAAGTTTTTTTATTAATTCTTAATTTTTGAAGAAATTATTGAAAGCGTCTTTCTAATGAGTGAAAAAAATAATATAAAAAAGTAAAAATAAGTGTAACATTCCCCTATATATAATAATTGCCTCTCTCATCTCACACAAGCAACCATGACACTAGCCCATACTCAGGCTTGCAAACCAAGGAAAAATAGGCACAATTTGGGTGTGCCAGGGGCAAGAATGGGTAAAGACACAGGGTGTAAGTAATCTGCAAATTTGAATTTGTGGAGTGTAAACCGTAAGAGCACTACTTGCAGTTTTACCAATTATTTTTTAATTATTTTAGTGAGGCAATTTAATAAAAGCACCTAAATCCTTAATTTTCATCATATTTGTAATTACTCTTTGATGTATAAACATTCTTAATTTAGCAATTTCATTAAATTTAGGGTTAGATCAAACAACAAATGAGTGAAATAACTTTTATATTCCTAAATTTTTTTTATAAAATTCCATATGTGTGCCCCAGGGCGCAAATGAACTTTTTACAAAGTTGATTACTCACAAAAAGAAAAAAAGAGAAACAACTTTCTCAAAGTTGATGTTTATCTAGATTAATGCGATGTCCGATGGGTGGAACATGATCCTCTCCATAATATCCCGTTAGTTATACTTAAGGAGTATTTTTGTCTGGACAAAAATATCCCTCCACTATAACTAACCCTCCACTATAACTAACGGGATATTTTCCGGTTTATTTGAACTGAAGAGAATCTTAATTCCCCATGGATAGCCGGGATAAATCTTTTTAGACGCTCACAATGCCAGCTGGTGAGCAATTACAAAGAAAAGTCTCCTAAAAACATAAAAATGAGAAAACTATGTCGAAAAAATTTCCACATTTATAAATGCATCCTAATTAGTAATTGAGTTTCAGATTTTCTTTCGATTTTGTTTACTAATATATATATATATATATATATATATATATATATTTTAAAAAAATAGTATGATTTTTACATGCATTTTTGATAAGATAAATAAATTATGTATGGATTTATTAAAATGCAGGTGAGAATCACATAATTTGTTAATATTTGAATGTAATTTGATTGTTAATTCTTCCCCTATTTCACTATGAATTACTGAGTGTACATTGCATGTACTCTCTTTATGGTTCTGACTCTGAGTGTTGTACTCTCTTTAATTATTCGTGGCTAACCTTAAAGGTGATAAAATTGGTATTTAATTTGTTGGATTCTTCTTATTTCTCATTTGGAGTGTGTTTAAAAAAAGTAATATCTTGTCTGTTTCTGTCCCCCTCCCCTTTTTCTGAGCAAATACATAAACAACACGAATGAACCAAAAACAATTAAGAAAAGGAAAAAGGAAACTCAACAGGAAAATGAAAACAACAACTAAGGATGCATACCAAGCACAACTTTGGTCAATGAAAATGGCACACAGGAATGGTAGAGCTCTCAAAAAATAAATTAGGAAAAACTTCATCTAACTTCTTAATTTTCATTGTATTTATAATTACTTTTTAAAATTTAAAAATTCTTAATTTAGTATATTCAAGTTTCAATCTTTTGCAATATTATCTGTGTTATTAAGTTTGGGTTTAAATCAAATGACAAATGAATAAAATAACTTTTATGCTCCTAAATTTAAATAAAATTATAAATATGCCCAGGACGCAAATGAACGTGGGCTTTAATGAAAAAAGAAATGGCATTGCTTTTGGCAAAAGTCTATTGATCAACTTTCTCAAAGTTGATTACTCACAAAAAAAAAAAAAAAAAAAAATTCTCAAAGTTGATGTTAAGGTAGATTAATGGAGTAATTCTAGAAGTTTCTCTCGTATCCTTTTTGAGTCTGTCCAAGAATGATGTTACTATTAAAATCACTATTTGATCAAAATCCAATAATGATCAATTACAAGCCCAATGGTAATTTTAATAGCCACATCATTCTTGAAGGGACTCAAGAGGGACACAAGAATGACTTGCAGCATTACTCTGATTAATGCGATGTCTGCTTGGATAAATCTTTTTTTTTTTTTTGAATGGGAAACATACCAGACTCATTCATTGATAAAAGTCGCGAGCATAAAGCTCATACAAACAGAGCAAAAAACTTTGAAGTAAATCATAACCGAAGCTAAAGATACAGTCATCAACAACAGACTAAATCAACCACAACAAAAGCATCCGCTAACCTATAACTAATCATTAGGTTTAAAAATCAGATCTGCATCAAATAAACACCATCTAATGCATAGGTAGCGCTTATTCCTCGACCTTAAGAGTAAAACCTCCAAGTTGATATTCATCCTCCTCGACCCGAAAGTCAGGATAAAGTTCACATCTACAACCCAAGGGTTTGGGCTAGTAATAACGGGCAACAACCGAGCGCAACAAAGCAGGAGGAGAGACTTATTACAAGCAAAAAGAGAAACCATACAGGAAAATAAAGAGAACAACAAAACAAATGCAGGATAAATCTTTTTAATGAGAAAACAATGTTGAAAAAATTTCCACATTAATTGTTTTGAAAACATTCATAATGGGCAGCCCTGTTCTCAAATTGTACGAATTGCTAATAATTTTAAAATATTATTCTTATGTTACGGTTCCTCATGATATTGGATTTTATTTTATTTTCTTTCTTTCCGAAGACCGGTGGGTTAAGTTATTTTTTTGCTTTTTTAGAAAATAATATTCATGTATAACTAAGAGAACATTAAGAGAACACAAAGAAAAACTTTTCTCTAATTTTAATATACAATTTTTGCTTCATATATATATATATATATATATATATAGCCATGTATATGTCATTCTCCTAATTACAACTTGTTGAAGGACCTGTGCTGTGTGAATGCATGACCACGTTTCTATGATAATTAAGAAGGGGAAGAAAGAAATAAGACGTCAATTTCTTGCCCATTTCATTCTCTTTGTTTTCATTGTCAAGTTTAATTGATACGCGTCTCTTAAAGAAACCTCGCGCTTGCTGTCCATGTCTCCCGGAGGCCTGACTTTTCTTTTTCTTTTTTCCTCTTTCTTTTTCATTTGTGATGAAAAATAAGTATAAAAATTATTATGATTATTTTAAATAATTTATTGTTGAAGTTTCTTCTCTTTTATCGATTTGTTTTCTTCAAGACTCTGCCATTGACTTGGCCATCTAATAATATTATATTTTTCAGTTGAAGTTTCTTCTCTTTTTCCCAATTTTTTTGTGTGAAGTTTATTATAAAAGGTAATCTCGTTATAGTAGTCAACATGCAAAGCACCAAGCTGTAGTAAGTTTATAATTTCTTGCTGAGCTTCTTCAACCGTCACATTCACGAGTGAAGGCTTGAACTCTTTCTAATGGATATATAGAAGGCAAGATGAAGAAGAGAATATGGTTGCTATTTATGAAGCCTCACTGAATGGGTGTGTAATCACCCTGAACAGATTGAGGACTTCTAGACTACTGCAAATTGTTAGTACATCATTTAAGCTCAAAATTAGTAATTGAATAATATTTTACAATTAAATATAAAATGCAATAATTAGTATATCATAAGGTATGATAATGCGTGCTTAATTTTTATTTATTTTTTTTAAAAAAGCACATTTAAAAAGAAAAAAAAAAGGTTAATTTATTGTACTTCCTTTTAAGTTTTCTTTGATAATTAAGATGTCTTTTCTTAATTAATTTCTCTTTGTTTTGAGTGTCAACTTAATTCATCCACGTCACTTAAAGAAACCTCGCGCTTGCTATGCATATGTCCCGGAGGCCTAACATTTTATATATATTATTTTTGTTGACATCGATCTCTTTTTATAGTCAACAGAACTGCTACCCGACTTAGGGTTTGTTTGGATGTGCGTTTGAGTTATTTAAAAGTACATTTAACACTCAAAAAGTCTGTTTGAAGAAAAAAAAAAATTATGTTTTGTAAAACAAATGAAAAGTGCTTTTACGGGTCGAAAAGCCCTTGAACATTCGGACTCGAGGTTGAAAGTTCCGTCAGAGAGCATGGAATGCTCAGTCAGAATGCTAAGGTCCATACAAGGCTCCTATTTTCAAATCAACACATAGAAAATCTTATCCTTGGACTTTAATAAGTTTGCACTAAGATTAACATTGAGCGTTTGGTGGGCTCCTACTGAATATTCGGTCAGAGGGAAAAATAATGTTTTTGGTTTGTTTTCTTAAAATAACAAGGGTCATTACAACAATTGCAAGTAGTTGTTTTATAAAAATGTTTAAGAAAAATATTTATTTATACTTAATGACCGGGATTGGGGCATCACAATTTTTGGGCATCACAATTTATCAGGCTTTTGTATTTTTGCTCCTATTTATATACTCTTTAGGATATGATATTTTACGTGTGACATACACCCCTTAATCCTTGTATCTTTTATGGCTTAGCATCATTGATAAAGATAAATTTATTGGAGTCATAGAGAGAAAGTCGACTAATAAACCAATTACTTTTGAAAAGTCCTTGCTTCTTTGTGTGTGGAATAACTTTCCTGTCTTGGCTTGTTTAGCGTTTACTTTTGTAGCTAAAAGAGATGCAAATTGTATTTGCATACACCTTATACTAAATTTAATATTCAAATATTTTATTTATTTTCAACGACCCATTTTGGTCATTTTATTTTTACCTTTTTCCTTGTCCCACCCTTCCACAAAGTCCACACGGTAACCAGCATAAAATCACGTGGGTGAGAACCTGAGGGACGGCCAAAAACCCAGATTCAGAAAAGTTTCCGACTTGAAGTTCCTCTGGTTCCTCCTTTGGTTGGAGTTTCTTCAGTTTTCACATTCACAGGTGAAGGATGGATAGAAGGCTTGTTGAAGAAGAGAAAATGATTGCAGAACTCTATGAAGCCTCACGGAATGGGTGTGTAAGCACCTTGACCACTTTGATCCAAAGGGATGTTCGCATTCTCGATAGAGTTTCACTCACATCCTTTAGTGAGACCCCCTTACACTTAGCCGCTTTGCATGGCCACCTTGAAATTAGTAGACTTATTCTTAGCAAGAAACCTACACTTGCAAAAGAGGTGGACTCGCTAGGACGAACCCCGCTTCATCTGGCTTCTGCTGAGGGTCACACTGAGATAGTAAAAGCATTGTTGCAAGCAAATACAACTGTTTGCTTAGCTTTTGATCAGCATGAGAGAATTCCTCTCCACTTTGCTGTAATGAGAGGGCGAATAGAGATTATAGAAGACTTAATTAGAGCTCAACCAGAGTCCATAAGGAAGAATCTCAATGGTGAGAGTGTATTGCACTTGTGTGTTCAATATAATCACCAGGATGCTCTAGAACGGCTAGTGAAGTTGGCTGATTGCGATGAACTAGCTCCTCAATTCCAAAGACCATGATGGCAACTCCTTATTGCATTTAGCTGTGATGCTCAAGCAAATGAAGGTAGGTGTGTTAAAAATATCTGTTACTACTCTTTTATAATAGATATTTCTTTCTAGTGATATATAAAGTAGCACACTTTCTGCGTCTACAAATTTATTTGAAATCTACTTCTCTTTTTCCCTTCCTTTTTTCGCGAGCTTGTTTTGCATTCATAAAGTAGGAATAAAATTGTAAGTTGGTAGAAGATATATTCGTATGTTAAGTAAGAAAGGAAGGAAGAATCACAATGTTGTCATACATGCCCACAAGAAATAGAAAAAATCCTCTCGTTTCATGTGGTTCTTCTAAAGATCATGCAAAGAGATACGTAACAAATAACCCAAGAAATATCATTCAATGTGGTTGAATTAAATTTATTTGGATTTCTTTTTGTTGAAGTGCTTTTAGAGTTTCCGGTAGCTATTGGTCAATAGAATGTTCTGTTTGCGCAGGCCATAAAATATCTACTTTCAATACCTGCAATTAAAAGAGATGCTAAAGCCACAAACAAGCTTGGCTACACAGCTTCAGATGTCTTAGATGCCTGTGATGTCTGTTCAAGAGATTTTAAATATTTTGAAATCCAAAAAATTCTAAACGAAGCTGGCGTGAGAAGATCAAAGGGTCTAAATTCTTCCCTACCACCGACACCGAGTAGTACTAGTGTTGATGGAGCACAACAATCTCAATCAGGGTTTAAGACATGGTGGGGGTGTGTTCTTTCGTCATTAGGTAAACGCTTGAAGCGCCAGGGAAATTGGATGGAGGAAACACGTGGCACATTGATGCTAGTGGCTACTGTGATGGCAACCATGGCTTTTCAAGCTGGGATCAGCCCACCAGGTGGCGTTTGGCAACAAAATATATCCAACTCCACGGAGGGTTTCACCTGTAGCAACCAAACTGTATGTGAAACAGGCAAAGCAGTTTTATCATATTCTGATTCAGATGATACATACATATTGTTCTTATATTTCAATAGCACCTCGTTCTTTGCATCTTTGGGCGTCATACTTTTGGTTATTACTGGATTTCCTATTAGGAGCAACTTTTTTATATGGCTTTTGACATCAGCCATGCTTACCTCAGTCGTGTCCACGGCACTTACCTATTCAGTGGCACTGAGGCTTGTAACCTCAAAAGACCTTAGTGAAAGATTTGCTTCGTGGGGCTCGAACTTAATATATGTTTGGTACGGATTGGTTGCGATTGCTATTGTGATTCACATAATTCGCCTACTGCATTGGATGGTGAAGAAGTTGATTCACATAATTCGCCTACTCTATTGGATGGTGAAGAAGTTGATTCACATAATTCTCCAACTGATCTATTCGATGTTGAAGATGTTCTGTAATTTCATACACAAGTTAACAAGGAGTGCAACAGAAGACCGAGCTAATGTCTAAGAGGAAAAATGTCATTATCAGAATTTCTGTTTAGCTTGGAATATGAACAGAATTGAAGGAATTAAAAATGATTGGCCTTGTTATCTTTTGCTATTGTGTTCTATTTTAGATTATTATGTTAAAGAAATTTGGCATGCTTTTTTTGGTTGACTTTTGCCTTAAATTTGGTTATTGTTTGATGTTTTGGGGAGAAGTTATGGTAAATGACATTCCATGTCCTCTTTGTATCATCTCTAAATCGATGTGGCTTTCAAAATTACTATGAAATTTTGATTCAATGATAATTTTAAAAGATACATCAATTTGCGAGGATAGAAGGAAGACCAACATCTTCCTTTTAACATTAATCTTTGTGGAGACATTTTTGGTCTTTTATGCATTTAGAGTTGGTAATCTAGTTTTGTTGAATGTGGATTAGGCATAGTTGGCGATGCATTATTTGACTCTATTTAATTTATACATTGAATGCAATATTGTTATGGTATTGGGAATGAGATATTGATGAATTAGAAGCTCATCATTGGCCTCAATCTTCTGTCGTGCCACCTTGGGTCTTCTTCGTTTTGACTTAGGATATGTTTGGAATTATGTTGAAAAGTAGAGTTTTTCAAAGTCAAAAAGAGTTTTTTTTTTTTTTTTTTAGAAGAAATTTCATTTTCAAGCTTTACTCAAAAAATGTGTTTTAATCATTTTTAAAGTAAAAAAAATATATCTTTTAAAGAAAAAGTATTTTTGGATTTTGTTTACCAAACATGCTAACTTTTTGTTTGACATTACTTTTTAGGTACTAAAAATGCTTTTTAAATTTCCTATTGCAATTTCAAACAGGCTCTTGGAGAACAATTAGCAGCTTCTAGTAGATTTTCCTTAAATTTAGGGAACAAAACTACTTTTTGTTTCCTTATTTAGATAAACTCAATAATAGTTTGCCTTATCCTTTTAAGATGTACTACACTTACAATTTTATTTATTATTTTTTTTTCCTAACAGTTAGTTCCCAAATAATGTGCGATCATGAATGATATTTATTATTTTAAGAAATGTGTACCAGGACACATTATCACTTGATATATATTTGATAACCAACTTTTGGGACAAAAACAATTTGAGTAGCATAGCATTTCCCTATCATTTTTCCATACCATTTATAAATATCCTTATATATATATATATATATATATATATATATATATATACTTTCAAATAAATGTTATAAGAAATAGAAAGTCATTTAAATATATATATTTTTTTTCAAATAAATGTTGGAGGAGATATAAATCCTTTTATATTAAAATAATGTTATGGTATCAGTTTTGGTTTCCTTACTGCTAGCTAGGAATCATCAAAATTAGGAAATTGTCTACTTTTGGCCGTGTGGAAGACAATATTTTTGAAAATGCATTAATTTTGAAAATTTTTAAATGATTGAATAGAGTGAAAAAAAAAACTCACGGTCAGATTAGTTGGGTCGTGTTGTGTCAATCAGACATGACCCATTAACTAAACGGATCACATAGGTTGTGTCATGTCACCATTAATTTAGAGTCACTACAAGAATTTAGGTTTTTAGGGGTGACACTATTTGCACGCTAAAAGTCCTAAAGTGGACGCTGTTGACAACAGCGTCGACTTTTGGACGCTAATCGTCCTACCGTAATGATCAACTGTGTGATTATCAGCGTCCACTTATAGTCGACACTAATAATCACTTTTAGCGTCCATATTGTCGACGCTAAAAGTCGTAATTTTTGACCCTAAAGCTGATGTCAATGGAAGGCAGAGTCGATGCTAGTGCTCCACTATCAGCGTCCACTCAAAGTGGACGCTAATGGTAGACTATCAGCGTCCACTCAAAGTGGACGCTAATGGTAGACTATCAGCGTCCACTCAAAGTCGACACTAATGGTTGACTATCAGCGTCCACTTTGAGTGGATGCTACTGGTGGACTATTAACGTCTACTTTTGTGGACGCTAATGGTTCGAAAAAAAAAAACTTAAAAATATAGCAACTATCAGCATCCAAAGTATAGTGGACGCTGATAGTTAACTATTAGCGTCAACTAAAGTGGACGCTAATGCTTTCAAAAAAAAAAAAAAAAAAAAAAAAAAAAAGATCAACCATCAGCGTCCAAAATGGAGTGGACGCTAATGATTTCAAAAAAATTAAAAAAAAAAAAAATTAACCATCAGCTTCCAAACTAGAGTGGACGCTGATGGTGAACTATTAGCGTCCATTATAGTGGACGCTAATGATCAAAAAAAAAAAAAAAAAGTGAATGTTAGGTGTCAAATAATTTTTCACCATTTGGTGGGGGAAGGTACATTGGAATTAAGGAGAGAGACCAAGAGGAAAGAGAACCTACTTTCCCTCCATGTGATCAACTGCATAAGGAGAAAGGAGAGAAAGAAAACCAAATGGTTAGCTTAGGTTGGGAGAAAAAAGAAATCACTGCTCTTTCACTAGGTGCAGCCAAATTTTAATTCTCCTTTCTACCCACCCTCCAAACAAAAAAAAAAAAAAAAAATAGTGGGCCGAGAGGAAATGAACAGCCATGGTTTATTTCCTAATAGCATACATACATTTAAGGTTTACAATTCAACTCCAAATACAACATGACCCAAAAATATGGAATTATCCTCCCTTACAATCCAAATTTTCTGCGCAATATAAGTCCAGAATGACTAATAAAATTCAATCAAGAGCTACTTCACCCTCTTCACTGAAGATACAGTTTAAGCGAGTCATGATGAGCCAACATATACTGATTTTAACTCATCTTGGGTTACCCAACACAACCAGAAAGATATTTTAGAGCTGCAGACTTCTTCAATAAGGTTTATGACTTAATGCCATTTTTTTTTTTTTTTCGTCAAGGAACTATTAACTTTTACAATTTTGCAAAAGAAACGATTTACAACATGCAGCAGATCCTAACCATTTGTATAATTTTTTATGTTGACTATGACCAGACAAATTAGAAATATTGCTACTTTTGCATCAATTGAGCCAAAGTTACCATTCTATTCTGACGACTTTCTTTCCCAACAAAATCCATCTACTAGTTTTTTTAATCAATCATGGAAAAAAAGAAAAGGCAGCAAAAACTACATGTGTCCGCTCTTTCTAGAGTAATTGTTTTGTTTTTCAATCAAAAAAGATGAGTTGCACAATATATGGAACATAAATTAAAATAACCCCATTAAACGAACACCAAGATGACTAAAATTAAACCACACACAAATATTAGCACCTCACCTTTGCCAAATCACGGCCAAGTTTCTTTGTAGTCATTGCCAAAGAATCCCGTTCCCGCGAAAGTTTCATCTTCAATCAAATAAGAGATTTTTTTTTTTAAAAAAAATAAAGAAGTAGCAAACATCAGTTTAAAATGCTTCAACCAGAAATTCAGATTCTCCATTATTTTGCTAAAAATGTAATGGGAAAAAATGATGATTTTTGAATTTTATATGATCTTATACCTCTTTATCCTTTAATTATGAAAATGATATAATATAAAGGCCAAACATATCATGAATAATGGCTTAAAACTATAAAACGACACCTATCATTGTAAACACAAGCCGAAAACCATAAATACTGGCAAATTTTACAATTTTAACACCTCTTGGAGAAGACTACTATGCATTAACACTACTTCACCACATTAAACAACAATCTTCAAACTAATCTAAATGCCCACAACAAACTTAACTCAAAATGACTAATCTCATCAAAATCATCAAAAATATGTGAGAACTGTCACATGAGTCAAACTTGCCAAGGGAGAAAACTATTAAATATATATTTTACAATTCATGGCCAGCAAAATTCAAGAACCCAAAATAAAGTACTTATCTGCATCCTCTTCCTTGTCAATTTATCCTCATAAGCAATTTGAGTAATCTACCGCAATAAACCAATATGTAGTATCAGAGTCAATGAGAATGAAACCCAATATGATAGAGAAAGAGATACTAAAAATGTTTTTCTTCATGAAACATATCAAAGTGAGAACCTGCTTGGGTGGTTTAACTTTCTTGTACTCTTGTTATTCTACATACACTTAAAAAGAAAATTTAGAAAGATATTATTACTCCCTTGCATTATTTACTCAAAGTTTTTAAACCTTGATAAATATGTCAAGAGAGATTTACCAACTCAGAAGTTCTTGAACAAAAAATTTTGCAAATATGCTGAAGAGGAGACAAAAACCGGTAAGCACTGCTGCTGAAACTCCTACCATACCAGGGCCATAGCCAAAAGTAACTTCTATATGCTCTTTCACGGAGCCCTCAAATCCGGTTCCTGCCATCTTGGTTTCCACGTCACCGAGCTGAGAGGTGATAATACCCCGTAGTGTCCATGCAACTGGGCAGATGTGGTAGAACCAGATCCACCATCCAGGGATGTACTGAAGCAATAAACATATAAAGATCCATAGAACTGGTTTGTGATTTCTTAAAAAAAAAAAAACACGAAAAAGAAAAAAAAGGAAATTAATAAAAGAAGAGGCACATGGCCTCCATTGCATGACCTTAACTTAAAAATAACAAGCAAGAACCATTTGCTATATTTTCTATCACCAATTTCTTTTACTGAAGGTGAGATTATCCCCTCCCTTTTCACCACTAGTGGGATTTCATGGCTACTGGGGCTTATTTTTCTTTCACTCAAATCTAGGGACCGACACCTGTTGCCTATTGGGTGGGGATCGGCAGAGGACTCTGACTTTTGACCCATTTCAAATCCGGTGTCGGTTTTCTAACCCTGTTCTGGCCTAACATGTACAGGGGGTTATCAACATACAAATTAAGGGTGTTACTTGAGTGCAAACCACATATTCCTCTCAAGTGGTAAATGCACAGATTTTCTCCATGATAAGTCTAGAAGGTTAAAATCTTAACGGATTGCATTTTAATGTCATTTAGAGTTCCAGGTACACAAAGCTAATTATACTTTCAGAATTGGGATGAAGCAGGGTTTTGGTATGTTTACCTAAATAAGTGGTTACAATATATTTCAGTTGACTTAGCAGCTTGACTGCTTGATGGATTCTTTATTATTGTAAAGTGAAACTCCAGCAGTTAATTAATTTAATTGGTCGAGGCGAAAATAAAGCAATAATTTGTTGCAGATGTACAATATATTTACTTACAGGTTTCGGGACAAGAAAACAAGAAAGGAGGTTCCATAAAGAGTAAAATGCAGAAGAGACGACAGTTGATAGGTGTTGAGAAGGTGTAAGACCAACAGCCATCATGCCGTAAAAGGTGAAGTAGGTGAACGTGAGGAACATAAACACAAGATAGAGAAAAAATTTTCCTGCAACACAGGAGAAGCATCCAGTTAATTAACTGCATTTGCATAAACTTTATGCGCATACAACATCCAATAGTTAATACAATAGAAATATCATATAGATGTGTGTATATTCCATAACTGATGAACCCACGAAAGATTCATTATCAAATAAATGCTGAGTAACCAACATCTAAGAATTTCACACTGGTTATCATTTTAGACCAGGAAATAATTCTGGAAGAAGTACATGCAGTTTTGTCAAAGATGGAAAGATGTTAGTTAAACTACTAATATGCTTTGGGGAAACTCTCAAAAAAATACTCCACGGGAATAAAACATAACACTACAAGAAATTTGCTCATTAGCGGCGACTTTGGGTCGCCGCTAATGAGCAAAACGTCGCCGCTATTGATCAATAGCGGCGACCACCCTTGGCCGCTATTCAGTGGCTGGTATTAATCCGCCACTGATGATCAATAGCGGCAACATCTGGGGTCGCCGCTATTGATGGGTCAATAGCGGCGACTTTTAGTCGCCGCTATTGACTTTTTTTTGTTGCCGCAAAAAAGCTTGAAATGGGCCGAGTGTCGCCGCTGATGATGGTCAATAGCGGCGACCCATCTGGGTCGCCACTACTGACTGTCAATAGCGGCGACCCAAAAGGTTGCCGCTATTGACTATCAATAGCGGCGACATCTAGGTCGCCGCTATTGATAATCGTAAAAAAAAAAAAAAAAAAAAAAAAAAAACCTGCTTATAATAGATGTTATTATATAACAGTTATGAGAATTACATCCAGCCTATTTATAGTCAAATCGCTCAAGATAACTAAAGTTAATTGGTGCAAGCATTGCATATATATGAAAGGACAAGTGGATTCAAGGATTCCCTTCTTATCATGAAACAAAAAGTGAAAGAGGAAAACAATAACACAAAATAATGACATGTTGGGGACATCCGGACAATAAGGTTATAATCAAAAATAAACTCATGCCAAGTCAATCAAACTAAACCACCCAATCTAAGGCTTGCCTTTGAATTGTGGACCCTAAGAGCAACAAACCTTACATATATTGAAGGGTTTGAGTCCTCACCTATGAGCACAAACTATGTCCAAAAAAAAATAAAGGACTTCATCTCATCAAGCAAAGGAATAATAGGTAAACCATTAAAACAAGTTGGTGCAAGCATTGCATATGGAAGGACAAGTGGATTCAAGGATTCACTTCTTATCATGAAACAAAAAGTGAAAAGAGGGAAACAACAACACAAAATAATGTCATGTTGGGGACGTTCGGACAATAAGGTTATAATCAAAAGTAAACTCATGCCAAGTCAATCAAACTAAACCACCCAATCCAAGGCTTGCCTTTGAATTGTGGACCCTAAGAGCAACAAACCTTACATATATTGAAGGGTTAGAGTCCTCACCTATGAGCACAAACTATATCCAAAAAAAAATAAAGGACTTCATCTCATCAAGCAAAGGAATAATAGGTAAACCATTAAAACAAGTTGGTGCAAGCATTGCATATGGAAGGACAAGTGGATTCAAGGATTCACTTCTTATCATGAAACAAAAAGTGAAAAGAGGGAAACAACAACACAAAATAATGACATGTTGGGAACGTCCGGACAATAAGGTTATAATCAAAAGTAAACTTATGCCAAGTCAATCAAACTAAACCACCCAATCCAAGGCTTGCCTTTGAATTGTGGACCCTAAGAGCAACAAACCTTACATATATTGAAGGGTTTGAGTCCTCACCTATGAGCACAAACTATGTCCAAAAAAAAATAAAGGACTTCATCTCATCAAGCAAAGGAATAATAGGTAAACCATTAAAACAAGTTGGTGCAAGCATTGCATATGCACTACAAGAAATTAGGTCTTTAGGGGCGACTCAAAGTCGCCCCTAAAGGTCCTAAAGTGGACGCTGTTGCCAACAGCGTCGACTTTTCGACCCTAAAGGTGTCGACGCTAATAGTCCGACCCTAATGATCAAATGTCTGATTATCAGGGTCCACTTAAAAGTCGACCCTAATGATCACTTTTAGCGTCCACTTTATCGCCCCTAAAAGTCGCAATGTTTTGACCCTAAAGATGATGTAAACGGAAGCAAAAGTCGACTCTAATAGTCAAGCATTAGCGTCCACTTTTAGTTAACCATTAGGGTCCACTTTGTCGACCCTAATGGTCCTTTAAAAAAAAAAATAATAATAACTATCAGCGTCCAAACCAAAGTGGACGCTGATAGTTAACCATTAGGGTTGACTTTTGTCGACCCTAATGGTCCTAAAAAATTCTCAAGCAAATTAACTATCAGCGTCCACTTAGAGTCGACCCTAATGATCACTTTTAGTGTCCACTTTATCGACTCTAAAAGGCGCAATGTTTTGACCCTAAAGATGATGGAAGTAGTCGACGCTGATAGTCAACCATTAGCGTCCACTTTTGTGGACGCTAATGGTCCAAAAAAAAAATTGACTATCAGCGTCCAAATTAAAGTGGACGCTGATAGTTAACCATTAGGGTCCACAAAGTCGACCCTAATGGTCCTAAAAAATAAAAAAATAAATAAAAAATCTGCGATCGATCGCACTTGGAGTGCGATCGATCGCAACGTCAGTAGGTTTTCTACATTTTGAGATCGATCGCACAATCGTGTGCGATCGATCGCAGTACCAGTAGGTTTTCAAGTAGGTTTTTTATATTTTGCGATCGATCGCACTTGGAGTGTGATCGATCGCAAAACCAGGAAACAAATTCATATATTCGTGGAACTTAGATTTATCTTGGCTGCCTTAGAATCCATTTTGGGCTCTATTTTATAATCATTATATGCTGGTTTAAGAGATCCATTAAACTGAAAAATGATGTGCATGTTTGGCGGTAAGGATATCTTTTCCAACTTTCATCCTTGTTCAATTCGGTAGCTTACTTGAGAAAAGACAATATAAAGAATATGGAGAGTTAATTATAGATTATGGTTACCTCATTCTGTTTAGGTAATACGTTTTTATTCCAATAACCTAAGCTAAGTGTTTTGGGTTAGGCAATTCTCCCACAGCTTCCCTGTATGCGTAAAAGAAATTGTAGCCGAATGAACTAACTTTCAGTTGCTTAGCATTTCCTTGGTCTAGGCAAAAATTAATAAATATGGATTTTGGCTGTGGAAAAATATGAAGATTGAGAGGAGAATATTAGCATTTCCTTGGCATTCAGTTTGCTGGAATTTTGACAGAATATTGATAGCTAGTGCAGCCAAGTGCAGGATTTACTCATGAATTTAAGGCTGGAAATTTCGAAACTCTATAAATGTTCCCCTAAAAACATTTATAAAAAGGAAATCTTACCAAGCTTAAAATACATACACAAACATATTTAGGCTTTCATAACACTAACCTTTTTATAGGGATATCCAAGTCAGCAATATAATGGAGTGTAAAACTGATAAATTCCTGCACATTTTCAATCCATCAGGACAAGGAATTGATAAATATAGTATGCTAGAAAATGTTTTGTACAAAGTTTTAGTCTACCATACAACTCTATAACCTACACCCATAGCCATTCTCACTATCCATTATTACTATAGGCTCGCAGAAGAACAACTAATAAGATGCTTTATGAGCCACAAGACCATTCTCAGAAAATACATAATCGTAGTCATCAATAACTGCAAAGAGAAAAGAGACACTTAATAGTATAGTCATGTACATATGAAAAATTGTGAAGTAGACAACTGCATTTGGCCCTGATTTTGAGAACTATTGAAAACCAATCAGATAATGCTTATAAAGGTTAGACTTGAAACTCATTTATAATCCATAGAAAACATAATGCTTGATTGTCAAGGTTCATGACGAATATTCACATGAAAAATACATTTGAAAGTTAATAACCAAAGTATATTTTTAGATCATGTTGAAACAAATGGAATAATCAAACAGATTTTGGGTTCCTAGCTCTTATAGCTAAGCAATTACCTTTCGAAGTTCCCGCATGAATTCTAACAGCATTGGAGTGACCACCTAGCATTTGAGTGGAAAAAGTTGCATCAAAGACAATTTCAAGCGGATACATGGAAATGTTACTTCCATGCAATAAATCTAAGAAATAACAACTTGCTTACCTATATCCTATGCTGCTGTGACCATAATAATATAAACAATACAATGGAACAAAATTAGCAAGCAAAATGAATCAGAGAAGAAAATTGGTACCTTTCTTGGAGCAGTAAGGGTCCCATCCACATCAAATAAAGCAATTAAACCAGGATTCCTAATGGCCATTTCGCTCAACATATTTTTCTGCAACACCAAATCCACAATATCACAACATCAAAATTATGTAAGACACCACCATTATACCACTAAAACTTTAATAACTAGACAACTAACCGTATCCACAATAGATGACCAAAACACATAAGACCCAACTTATTCTAAAGCCAGCGCACCATCCCAAATAAAAAAAATTAAAAATTAAAAATTAAAAATGCATCTTCTCCACTGTCACACCACCAAAGCAAGCTTTAGCCAAAAAGCTAAAAAAATTCAACACAATCACTCAAAAAACCATAGCCTCATGTATGTTTAGTGTAAATAGTTTTTATTAGATGCATTCTCTTGCTAGCGGCAGCTGAAATTAGCTCACAGTACAATTTCCAAATGGGAATTTCAAGAAATGGGCATTGTGCTGAAAACAGAGGAGCAAATTCTCAAAGGGACTGATTGGGAAATCAGGACTCGAGTAATGCGTGCAGGGAAATTCAAGAAATCTGAAATAAATAGGAATCTGTGTTGCAGATCGGGGCTTCAAGATAGAATTCTATGTAAATAAAGCTGTTAATCAGTTTGATTTGAAGGAGTCTCTAATGTCTTTGTAGTTTGTTGTTTGTCTGTAGAAGGTGGTCTCAGTTTGTAGCAGTAGTAAATTTGTGTGCAGTAGCAGTAGGTAGTTGTGTCTCACAGGTGGTAAGTTTGTTTTAGTAAAATGATGCTCATTCATCCAAAAACAAATTTCTACAAATGGGGTTTATACAAGAACAAAGAGAACATGGCAGAGGACAAGAAAAGGCATAAATTTGAAGATGAAAAATCTGATAGAACAAGAACCCAAAAACTTAAATACAAAAACAGAGAAAAATAAAAATAACAGAGAGTGAGAGAGAGACTTGATGACCAGAAGACTGATGAACGGCAGTGCGGCAGATATCGCCAGCCTTCTTACCGGGGCACACGGCATCAACAGAGACTCCAAATGCCTGCAACGCTTGAAAAGGAACCATCGCCTGCAATCAAAAATCACACTGCAAGACATTAATCACATACATCAATTCAAAGGTGCGCCGGAGAGAGAGCTGTCGGAGACAGCTTAGTGCGCCGGAGAGAGAGAGACGAGCGCCAGAGTGAGAGAGAGAGAGAGAGAGAGAGAGATCGAGAGTGAGAGTGATGAGGGAGGTAAGTGAGAGGGAGAGAGAGGCAGAAATTTCAGAAATTTGAGGGATTTTGGTGTTTTTGAGGTTTGGGGGAAAAAACACAGTGTCTGAAATTTTTGGTTCGAAAATTTCAGACACCGCGCGCGCCACTTGTTGGCGCAAAAATTGAGCATAATCAGCGGCAACAAAATTGGTCGCTGCTATTTAGGATTTTTTTTTTTTTTTTTTTAATTATACTTACAATATTTTTAGAATAATTAAGCACCTTTATATATATATATATATATATATATATATATATATTAACTGATTTAATGAGCCATTCGCAGTTTCACAGTCTGAATTAGTTCATACTTACACATGTATGGCTTAATCTTTAAGACAAGCATATGACTACTAGCAGGATCAACCAGGTACGAACCCTAATTCTCCATCACCCGTCACCACCATAGTAGGCCTCTATCCTACCATCGAAAGTTGATAGGGCAGAAATTTGAATGATGTGTCGCCGGCACGATGGCCGTGTGATCCGTCGAGTTATCATGAATCATCAGAGCAACGGGCAGAGCCCTATATATATATATATATATATATATATATATATATATATAGTTACAATTTTTTTTTTTTTTAATTATACTTACAATTTTTTTAATTTTTGTTTTTCTTTATTTTCTCTTGTAATATGTTTTTTATTATTATTATAATATTAACTAATAATTTTCGTTTAATAAATTTTTATGATAAAGATCATTAAGTTGATATTTATCTTATAATTAATTATAAAATAATACAAAATTCAAAAATAATATAAAATCAATATAACTAAGGCACTAAGATAATGTAAAAAGCTTACAGTTCAATTGAGTATTCGATTGAACCTTTAATTGTATCCAGTTTGATCTATCAATTGATTATATCACAATCAATCAAACTAATTCACTAGGATCGATCGGATGTTTGATCGAATATTTAATCATATCACGATCAATCGAACTAATTCATTAAGAGTGATCGGATGTTTGATCGATCATTTGATCATATCATGATCAATATAATTAATTTAGTAGGATCGATCGGATGTTTGATCAATAATTTGATCCTATCACGATCAATTGAATTAATTCAGTAGGATCGATCGGACATTCGATTCTATCTCGATCAATCGAACTAATTCATTAGGATCAATCAGATGTTTGACCGAACATTTGATCCTATCACGATCAATCGAACTAATTCATTATGATCGATCGTTTGATCCTATCACGATCAATTGAACTAATTCATTATGATCGATCAGAGGATTCGATCAGATGTTTGATCCTATCACGATCAATCGAACTAATTCATTAGGATCAATCGGATGTTCGATCAATCATTTGTTCTTATCACGATCAATCGAACTAATTCACCAGGATCGATTGGATGCTTGATCAAACATTTGACCCCATCACGATCAATCGAACTAATTCATAGGATCGATGTTTGATCGATCATTTGATCATATCATGATCAATTGAACTAATTCACCTGGATCGATCGGATGTTTGATCAATCATTTGATTCTATCACGATCAATCGAATTAATTCACCAAGATCGGTCGATTGTTCTATCAAACGTTTAAATAAGAATAAGAAATAGAAAACTTCAATAATAATTAATAGGATAATTTGTTTTCTTTAAAAGAAAAAAATAAATATTGATTTTTTTATATAAAATAAGAATAGAAAATAGAAAAATAGAAAAAATTCACCAATAATTAATATAAAAGAAATAATGACATATTATCGGAGGATTCGGGGTGAATTTTTGGTAAATAATTTTTTCTATTATATATGTAGGATCAATAGCATCGCCCCAATATTTATAATTTTATTTTTATTTTTATTTTTTTATTATTTTTTTTTTCAGGTGTAAATAGCGGCGACTATTGGGTTGCCGCTATTGAGGGGTCATTAGCGGCCACTAAAAACGTCACCGCTAATGACCCATTAATAGCGGCAACTTTTGGGTCGCCGCTAATTAATTTAAATTACTTTTTCCCGTGTCAATAGCGGCCACCCAATAGTCGCCACTATTGAGGGGTCATTAGCGGCAACTTTTTTAGTCGCCGCTACTAATTAAAATTAATAGCGGCAACTTTTGGGTCGCCGCTAATTAATTAAAATTACTTTTTCCCGTGTCAATAGCGGCCACCCAATAGTCGCCGCTATTGAGGGGTCATTAGCGGCAACTTTTCTAGTCGCCGCTAATGAGCCATTAATAGCGGCAACTTTTGGGTCGCCGCTAATTAATTAAAATTACTTTTTCCCGTGTCAATAGCGGCCACCCAATAGTCGCCGCTATTGAGGGGTCATTGGCGGCAACTTTTTTAGTCGCCGCTACTAATTAAAATTAATAGCGGCGACCCAAAAGTCGCCGCTAATTAATCTTAATAACTTTTCCCGTGTCAATAGCGGCGACCCAAAAGTCGCCGCTATTAATTTTAATTACTTTTTTCCCCGGTCAATGGCGGTGACCCAAAAGTCGCCGCTATTGAGGGGTCATTAGCGGCAACTACAAATGTTGCCGCTAATGACCCCTCAATAGCGGCGACTCTATTATCGCCGCTAATTATTTTTAAATTTTTTTTTTTTTAATTTTTTCTTATGTCAATAGCGGCGACTGTAGAGTTGCCGCTAATGACAACTTATTAGCGGTGACTCCTTAGAGTCGCCGCTATTGACTCTCATCAGCGGTCGCCGCTGTTTGGTGTATTATTAGCGGCGACAGGGGTCGCCGCTATTGTTGGTTAATAGCGGCGACACCGTAGAGTCGCCGCTAATGATGCTTAATAGCGGCGACTTATAGTCGCCGCTATTGTTGTTGCTGCTAAATAAATTTTTTTTTTGGTTTTAAGCGTCCACTATTAGCGGCGACCTAAAAGTCGCCGCTATTAATGGGTCATTAGCGGCGACTAAAAAAAGTCGCCGGTAATGACCCCTCAATAGCGACGACTTTGGGGTCGCCGCTATTTATTTGGTCGCTAAAGACCATATTGCTTGTAGTGTAACTAAAAGCCCTGATGAAGAAATCAACGAAAATATCACTATTAACAATAACAACAAATAATAAAATAAAATAAAATAAAATAAAAAGAAAAAAGAAGGCAGCCATAGAATCCATATACTAAGAACCAACTCTAAAGACAAAGAATCTTACTGGCTGTCCTTTCAAAATTAATCATGAAATAGGTGATGAGGCCATATATTATTGTCTGCACAGCAATGTATGGAATCTCCAGAAGACCCTGTTAAATTGCAATTGAGATTTGTATCAACAATCACCACTTGGAAGAAGTGTAATTTGCCAAATTTTGTGTGTAATGACTCTTACCTGGGCTGCTGCATAAGCAATTGAAGAGTAAATTCCAGCTGCTCTCTCTCGATAGAATACTGTCCTCTCAATTAAAACAATTGGTTGAACTGAAGAGGAATTGTTGATTCCAAGAAACATGCATGCGGAATAAAGAGCTCCCATAACCACTAACAAATTTTGAGTTGAATTCCTACACAACATTTATGTGTTAAATAGTTTAATACCTTTGTAAAGACATTGCAAGAACCAAAGAGAAAGAACCAAATCAAAATACAAGTAAAACCATGTTTAAGTGGAATACACGCTATTGTCTACATAAGATGTCATGAAAAGAAGATGGAAAAAAACCAACACACAATAGGCAGTCCTTTGAAAATTTTCAAATAGCAAAAGGTGCTACACATAATTGCAAGTAAGTTATATTCTCTTTCTATTTTTCTGGTCAGGTAAGGTTTCATGTTTGTTAAAATGAAAGGAGTTTCTGCAAACCCTTAGGTGAGGAACCAGTTGTCCTTGGTGAGGTGTCTCGCTTGATGTCAATTCATGAGTTATACTGTATAACCACTTTTCCTTTATATTTGGCAGAATGTAATCAATGCTGTAGAAGATTCACCCCATTTCTCTTACATTTGCATTTTCTCATCATAGGTAACATGGTATCAATGCTCTAGAGTTAGTTTGTTTGTTTGTTTCTTCCTAACCGAGCATATGGTTATATATATGCTCCAGCTCGACGGGTAGCATTAGAATGATAGGAATTTATACAACTTAATACTTTTAGGTGAGGCATCAGCTGTTCTGGTGAGGTGTCCCTACTAGCTATCAATTCAAGAGTTCACTACAAAAAAACAATTTTTTTATGACAGGCGTTTTCTGACGTGTTCTAGTGTCCGACACGTCAGAAAATTTTTTCTGACGGGTCGTTTTTTACGCTTGTCGATTGTCAGAAACATAGATGTCAGGAAAAAAAATTTCCTGACGTGTGAGTGGGTAAAACGTCAGAAAATTCTGACGTTTTACTCACTCACACGTCAGGAAATTTTTCTGACATTGCATTCCTGCCACGTCAGAAAATTTCTGACGTGGCATTATTGTCACGTCAGAAAAATTCTGACGCTGCAGTTCCACACAACGTCAAGAATTTTTATCACGTTGCAGCTTGGACACCTCAGCATAATTTCTGACGTGGCATTTCTGCCACGTCAGAAAATTTCTGACGTGGTGGAAACACCATGTCATAAATTTTCTTACGTGGTGGAAACACCACGTCAGAATACGTCTGACGTAGCATAAATGCCACGTCAGAATTTTTCTGACGTGGCAGAAATGCCACGTCAGAAAATTAGGTCTTTTTTTTTTTTTTTTTTTTCCCCTTTTCCCCTGCTTTCCAGATTTCCCTGATTGCTATCCCTGTTTCCAGATTATTTTCTTTCACTGTTACGTTGGAACACATTGAATTGGCAATGTGTATGTTAGAATATTGCGAATCTTTGCTTGGTCCCTACTCTTGCCTTGGTTGCCAAGTTACTTGGTCCCTACTCTTGGCTTGGTTGCCAAGTTAATTTCCCTATAGAGATTGTTTTCTTGCAAGTTAATTTATTCTGTAATTATTGTATTATTTTGTAATTATTGTATTTCCTTTCTTTTAGGGCCTCATTCAACTATAAATAGGCCATTCCATTGTACAATTGAAATCATATCAGAAATACAAATTTCTTCTCCACAATTATCTTTCTGTTATCTTTTTCTACATGGTATCAGAGCCACCGTTTTCTTGGTGCCTCTTTTAAGCCTCCGTTCTCCGTCCGTTTCTTGTTTTTCCGTTTGAGCGTTCTTTTTTGTGGTTCTCTCTATTTCAACAATACACCAAACGCTTGTTGCGGTTATTTTTTTGTATGTGACGGAAGTTGTAGAGGTCTTGTTGTTCAAAATCAGAATATTTGTGCACCATAGCTACTGTGCACGCGCCACACCAGATCGCTCCCTATGGCTGCACCTGCACCTTCGCCACACCAGATTACTACCCACAGGTTTATTTATTTAATTTTTTTTTTTTTTCCAAAAAAAAAAAAAAAAATGTCTACCAATCTTGATAATATTGTCCGTCCCATTGACAATATTTTAGATGGTTCCAATTATATGTTGTGGGCTTAAAATATGGAAGTTTTTTTGAGAGGGAGGAGATTATGGCGTTATATTTGTGGAGAAACTGTTGCACCCACACAAAAAGAAGGTGAGTCAGCTGACAAATTTGCCAGTCGATTTGAAGATTGGGATAGTGCAAATTATCGTATTATTTCTTCAGTTCCTTCCATCCATAGTTTACTCCCCAAGCTTGGGAATGCAAAGGCTGCTTGGGAGTTTTTAGCAAAACGATACAATTGTACTTATGATGCCTCATTTGAGTTTCAGATTGAAACTAAACTTTATCAGACACGTCAGGAGCCAGGTCAGTCTATTGCTTATTTTTATTCTCAAACTAATAGTCTTTGGGAGCAATTATTCGCTGCAGATCCTCAACTGAAGCATCCTGAAGATGTAGAAATATTTGCAAAGTATCGGGATCGTTGAAAGTTTATGCATTTTATGATGGCTCTTCGTGCGGATTTTGAACCGACTCGGGCTTCTCTCTTACACCGCAATCCTTTTCCCACATTGGAAGCTGCTGTAGCAGAACTTATTTCTGAAGAGACTCGACGGTCCACTATGCACTTGCAATCTCCAGATATGGCTGTCGCTGCTACACCTTAGAGTGTTCCTAAATTTCCTCCTAGACGATCCACACCACCGTCTTCCTCCATGAAGTTAATTTGCAACTATTGCAAACAACATGGTCACTCTATTGCTAATTGCTATAAGCTCCAAAACAGACGTCAGTCACGAGCTCCTTTCCAACAAACAGCCGCAGTTGTTTCATCTGGTTCCTCTGCACCTGCATCTTACACTGAGAACCAATCTCAATCCTCTACTCTCACTGCATCTGACGTTGAGGCACTAATCCATCAGGTTCTGTCTCGTTCCTCTACTGCCTTGTCCGTCACATCAGGTAAAAATTCATGGTTCATCGACTCTGCTTATTGTAATCATATGGCCCATGACCCCACCTTATTTTCCCAAAAGTCTGCCCTTTCTCCCAACCCTGTCATTTATACTGCTGATGGTTCTAGGTTACCTGTTAGTCACAGTGGGTCTATTTCTTCACCTAATTTGTCTATTGATAACACATATCTTGTTCCCCAATTGTCATTAAATCTTCTTTCAGTTGGCCAACTTTGTGAACTAGGTTTGGAGTTGACATTTTCTAGCAGGGGTGTTGATGTGCAGGATTCATAGACGGGTCAACTAATTGGGACCGGCCGTAAGATTGGACGTCTTTTTGAGCTTTCATTCTTACAAACTCCTACTCACTTAGCTGCTGCTGTCAAAACACTCACTGCTTCTTCCAACTTATGGCATTCACGTTTGGGTCATGCCTCTCTACCACGTGTCCAACTTCTTGCATCTCAAGGTCATATAAGATCAGTAGATGTAAAATCTTTTGATTGTGTTTCTTGTCATCTTGGCAAACAAACACATTTATCTTTTAATAAAAGTGAGTCTTCATCTTCTGCACTATTTGATTTAGTTCATTCTGATATTTGGAGCCCTGCCCCTGTTCCCACTGAGGGGGGATCTCGCTATTTTGTTATTTTTCTTGATGATTATTCTCGTTATATTTGGATATATTTATTACAGCATCGCTCTGAACTCACTGAAGTTTATCAAAATTTTCATCAAATGGTACAAACCCAATTTTCTCGTACCATCAAAATTTTTTGTTCAGATAATGCTATGGAATATAATGAGAAATCTTTTCAAAATTTTCTAAAACAAAATGGGACCCTCTCTCATCGTTCTTGTCCTTACACTTCTCAGCAAAATGGGCGTGCAGAACGCAAACATCGTCACATCTTAGACACTGTAAGAGCTCTTCTCATCTCTGCCTCACTTCCTGAACGCTTTTGGGGTGAGGCTGCTCTCACTGCTATTTACACGATTAATCGTGTGCCTTCCCCGACTATTCACAACCAAACTCCTTATGAGCGCTTGTATGGTAGCACACCTAACTATTCTTTGCTTCGCGTCTTTGGTTGTATCTGTTTTGTCACTCTTCCTCCACATGAGCGTACTAAACTTGAACCCCGCTCTCGCTTGTGTTGCTTCCTTGGTTATGGCATCACTCAAAAAGGTTATCGCTGCTATGACCCTATTGCCCGACGACTTAGGATCTCTCGCCATGTGGAGTTCTGGGAACATAAAATGTTCACTAGTCAAATGCCTTTTCCGCATTCTTCCTCTGCATATTCTCCTGTCTTCACTGACCCCTCTATTGTCTTATTTCCTGGATCATCTGCAGATAACTCAAGCTCATTGGACGAACCTTCAACGGCTGCTTCTAATTTGCCTGATTCGACTACGGATCATCCTGCTACATCACACACTCCCGAGCCTTCTCCTGAACTTCGTCGCTCCAATAGGGTAAGAGCACCACCTACCTATCTCCATGATTATCATTGTTTTTCTGTTCTTGCTACTCTTCACGAACCTCACTCTTATCGTGAGGCTAGTGCTGACCCTCTTTGGCAGAAAGCTATGTCTGATGAACTAGATGCCCTTTCTAAAACCCATACATGGGACTTGGTGGATTTGCCTCCTGGGAAGTTTGCAGTGGGATGTAAGTGGGTTTATAAAATTAAAACTCGTGCAGATGGATCTGTGGAACGCTATAAGGCTCGTCTTGTTGTGAAAGGATTTGCTTAGGAGTATGGTATTGACTATGAGGAGACTTTTGCTCCTGTTGCTAGACTGACCTCTGTTAGATCCTTACTTGCAGTTGCTGCTGTTCGGCATTGGCAGTTATTTCAGATGGATGTTAAAAATGCATTCCTCAATGGTGATCTTACAGAAGAAGTCTATATGCACCCTCCACCTGGCTATCACCATCCGCCACACAAAGTTTGCAGACTCCGTCGGGCACTTTACGGTCTCAAGCAGGCTCCTCGTGCTTGGTTTGCCAAGTTCAATTCTGTGGTTGCTCAACAAGGCTTTGTTTCTAGTTCTTATGACTCAGCTCTCTTTCTTCGGACTACTGATAATGGTATTATCCTTATCCTTCTTTATGTAGATGATATGATTATTACTGGTGATGACATTTCAGGCATCCGTGCTCTTCAATCCTTCCTTAGCCAAAATTTTGAAATGAAGGACTTGGGAACACTCAGCTACTTCCTTGGTCTTGAGGTTACCTCGAGTAATGATGGTTATTATCTCTCTCAAGCCAAATATGCATCTGATCTACTTTCCCGAGCAGGTCTGACAGACAGTAAAACAGCGAGCAGCCCCCTTGAGACCAATGTCAAACTTCTAGCCACGGATGGTGAGCCTTTATCCGATGTTACTCTTTACAGGCAGCTAGTAGGTAGTCTTATTTATCTTACTGTTACACGACCTGATATTGCCTATGCTGTTCATTTGGTGAGTCAATTTATGAGTGCACCTCGATCTACTCATTATGCTGCTGTTCTTCGCATTTTGCGCTATGTCAAGGGCACTATGTTTCATGGTATTCGTTGCTCTTCTCATTCATCTCTTGAGCTCCGAGCCTACTCTGATGCTGATTGGGCTGGTGATCCTACTGATCGTCGCTCTACCACTGGATATTGTTTCCTACTTGGAACTTCTCTAATTTCGTGGCGCAGTAAGAAACAATCTGTTGTTGCTCGATCTAGTACTGAAGCTGAGTATCGTGCTCTTGCTGACACTACATCTGAACTTCTCTGGTTACGATGGCTTTTGTCCGACATGGGTGTTTCTCAGTCCACTAGTTCCCCTATTTATTGTGACAATCGGAGTGCTATACAGATTGCTCATAATGATGTTTTCCATGAGCGCACAAAACATATCGAGATTGATTGTCATTTCATCCGCCATCATCTTCAGCAAGGTATTTTGCATCTTCATTCCGTCACCTCTGAAGATCAATTGGCTGACATCTTTACCAAATCTCATCCACCTGGACGACTCACTGATCTTATCTTCAAACTCAAGTTGGCTTCGCCCCCTAGAGTTTGAGGGGGGATGTTAGAATATTGTGAATCTTTGCTTGGTCCCTACTCTTGCCTTGGTTGCCAAGTTACTTGGTCCCTACTCTTGGCTTGGTTGCCAAGTTAATTTCCCTATAGAGATTGTTTTCTTGCAAGTTAATTTATTATGTAATTATTGTATTATTTTGTAATTATTGTATTTCCTTTCTTTTAGAGCCTCATTCAACTATAAATAGGCCATTCCATTGTACAATTGAAATCACATCAGAAATACAAATTTCTTCTCCACAATTATCTTTCTGTTATCTTTTTCTACAGTGTAAAGATTTTTCAGATTAATTCCAGATTATTTGAAACATTTGCAAATATTCTGGAATAATCAAAAAATCTGGAACACATAATCTGAAACATTTCCAATTTGGAACACATTTGAAATAATCAAATAATCAGGAACACACTTGATTATTTTCAAATAATCTGGATTGTTTCCAGATTATTTTTTCCAACAAACAATTTTTTTGTTCCAACATCGTTTTCCTGTACAAATTGAATTGGCAATTTCCAATTTCTTTCCTGAGTTCAATTTATTCCAGAATTCAATATATACAGTTTATACAATTCAATTTACTCCAGATTTCCCTGCTTGAATTCAATTTAATTTGTACAAAAAAAACCAATTTTCTCATGTCATCTTTCCTAAGGATGTACTAGGGAGAAAAACAAATGGCATGATAAAACCATTATAACATGTCCAAAAATTCAGTTACATATAATAGAATTCGACATTCAAATCTATCAACTCCTCATAAATAAATAGAGACATGCATGGAATAACTGATAGGTCATTGAGTCAATTCAATATGTCAAACCAAAATCGAAAACAAAATCAAAATCAAAATCATATCAAATCAAATCAAACCAAACTAATACGTCCTATGTCCAACCATACTTGGCAACAACATCCATGACCTCCTCATACCGCTATTTCCAAAGGTTTCCCAGATAGCTTGATGTATACTGACAACAACATCCACAAGCTTCTTCACAATCTGCGGTAAGAAATAAATTCAAAGAAAGATGTTACTCTACAAATAGAAAGAACTACTCTACTCTACTCTATCCTATGTAAGACAATACTGAATAAAGTATAAACTTTCCTCCATGGCCTAGCTTAATAAATCAGATTCAAGAATGTATAACTTCTTAAACTTGACATACTAAATGGCCATATATATTCATCTTATATTCCAA
The DNA here is from genome assembly GCF_965113065.1 of Corylus avellana. Classification (NCBI taxonomy): domain Eukaryota; kingdom Viridiplantae; phylum Streptophyta; class Magnoliopsida; order Fagales; family Betulaceae; genus Corylus; species Corylus avellana. The sequence continues at coordinate 7,055,817 of NC_142496.1, forward strand.
TCCACCTATATAATTTTTGACCACTTATAAAGCAATAGTGAGGAACTCATAATTCAGACAACATATACAAATCATTAAAGTAAACAATAACATTCGATCGGAATCGTAAAATGCAGGCAATACATACGTAAGCGGTTGACAAACCCGAAAACCCTTAGTCTAACCAAAACTAGCAATTTACCATGAACGAAATATTAAACCTCAAACTTGACATAGTTACAAGAGACCCAACCTATATATTAAACCTCAAACGAAGTATTGACTAAACATCCATTTAATGCAACTTACTATTTATCATATAGATATAATTATATCTATCACAAACATGCAGTCAATACGTCAATCATATACAAACAATAACTATTGTGAGCAAATATTGTTTTGTTTCACACAACTAAACAATAACAAAATATATAATATGTTTACCAACTATGAACTCACATTCAAGGCTCAATCTAGGTCGATAGCTTCCTTATTCGACAACTTTTCCGCAATACCTGGAGATTATAAAACAATCAATCAAGAAGCAATAAGTGTCTTTCTTATCAGGAAGCAATAAGTACACTTATAAATCATCATCAATGCAATATCTATATATATATCTTCCGAATGGAAAATAAGTTCCTTCTAAAATTAGACACAAACACAATGCTAACGTTTAGTAGTAGAAATAATAACAAACATTATTGAGGTCGCTATCAACACTAACAGCATAAAAAACAATACTAATTCCAACCTAATGTATCACCAAACCAATGAAGAACAAAACATTTTGCAACGTCATAAAATTCATACATACATATATATACTCAATAAAACCCAAAGCAAAAAAAACAAATTACATTACCTAGTTCACTCCCCACTAACGATTTCACCACCAAACGGGCTGGAGATTCTTTTTCTGTTACATCTTTAACTCGAGTCGTATCGGATGAGGACCTCGACTACAACATGTGTTCGAGTTGACGAAAACGTGCCTCGTACAAAGTGGTCATACTAGCCCGGGTCTCAGCTAGCCGCACAGCAACTTGCTGATCAACCTCCACTCGCTGTGCATCTAACAGCGCAGCTATCTCCGCCCTGTGCCTCTACCGTTCAGCTTGCTGCGCCATTGCCTGCTCTCTCTGTGTCTCTAGCGGCGCATCCATCTCCTGCTTGTGCTTCTCCCGCTCAGCTGGTAGTGCAGTTTCTATCATTTCTGGGACACCAGAGCTCCTGGGAGGTTGTTAGCGTGGCGCGACTGGTCTATAGTAGGAGTGTATGCTACCGCGCACAGGTAGTATACTTGCTCCAACCTGGCGAACCCGACCTGCGTACTCTGGCTTATTGCCCATCCCCTATGCGTATGCATCGTCGGGCACCCACCGTACGGTGCCCTCGGTGACAGATTGTGTAGCAGCCGGGTCAGTGGGAAGCAACTCCTTCATCCTCCTACGGTACTGTTATGCAACCGGATGTCCCTGTAGGGTACGCATTAACAAAAGCAATTATAAATATGCCCATTAAATTACAAAGAAATATACATTAACCAAAACATATCGGTTATTAGTAGCGTACACATCTTTCCTTGACCAAGTCATTTGGATATCCGCTAGTCTTCTTCACGTGTGTTGATGTAAGACTGCGCTCGTGTTGGCGGAATCCCGGTATTTATGAACTGCATACACAAATAAAGTACATAAAAAATTAAAACATAAACACAATCAACATAAGTCATACATATATCTGATCAAAAAACATACTTCTTCATGTGTAGCCCTGGCATAGCTCTTTGATCCGGTGCAATGAGGCTCCTTGTTCTTCGACCGGATTCCTTTCATATATGCAGCATATTCCTACACAATTAATATTGTTAATATTTTAGGCTAACACATTCATTTTAATAAAACTAAACAAAACTCACTAAAATGTGACTTACTTGATTCTCTTTCGTACACCATTTCTCCAATAATATATCCACGTCCTCTCTATTGTACGTGGATAATTGTCCTCCTTCCCTAGCCTTCACTGTCGCCGGAGTATCGTCCGATGTGATGTGAAGACTATGCTTCAAGTCATACCTCCAAGTCGTATGCTTGTTTCGCATATAAAGGAAAGCGTCCCGTTTTATGGCCGCGATATCGCAGTCAAGTGGGATATAGAAGTGCTTCTACATATATTCACACATATATATTCATTAACAATATTGTCCATCTATTTGAGATAAATATATGAATATATAAATCATTATCATAAATACAATAATATTTAATTATAACATACCATCAATGCATCCCAAATATCTTCCTTCTTACACTCTGATACCTTCTTCCACTCGTCGTTAATCCGTACATAAGTACTGCTCCTGACGAACACTCCGGTCATCCGTCTAAATTTGGAAGCACTTTGTCCCACAGGTTGCCACGCAGGGTTATACTCGTACACGATCCTCTGGCCATCCGGGATCTCCCACAGCTTGTGGCATGACTTGACACTTAATATATGGTAGTGGGTGATGCCATCTTGATCTACACCTAATACATTAAGAATTTGAACAAGTTAGTTACTTATTTAAACTAACCACATATTAAAATTAAATAAAATACATATTCCAATATTTTAACACATATACTTACTTATTGTCCGAACCTCATCCACCACCAACGGGCGTGTAGCGGCATCATCGGAATGCGTGTCATGCGCGACACCATCCTCATCACCCTCAGTGCTATCCGGGGGCTGTGTCTCATCACTATCATCCACATGTGCTCCGCTACTTGAGTATGGGTGCCGCTGGAAATGTCCATGGGAGACGATCCCTATATCGCTCAACGTTGTGAAGTCAAGCGTGAACGGTGTGGATGTGCCCGACTCTGCAACATCAGAACGCTGAGGATCTATGTGAATATCATCACCACATCCCACGTCCTGCCCTGCATCGGTATGCTCTTCCACATGATGTGGAAGTACCAGTCTATACCCTTCTGGCTCCATATTAGCCCGGGGGGACGAATGTAAATCATGGGCGGCGGATGTCAACCGTACGGTCGGTTGCCGCTGTGCTTTTCTCTTTCCCCTATAACTCATGTCTCCCTACAAAATACGTTGCGAAACGAATTAGTCTTTAAAATAATTAAATAGGTACAAATATATGTAAAGTAATCACACATTTAAAATTTTAAACATATACTAGTTACTCAATTAATTATATATCGTTTCCACAAACTACATATAAATTTTATGGTTAACCTAAAAAGCAATTATAAATTAATATAAACATTTCATTTAAAAGATAAACATGTTTGCAATTTTATTAAATGACATACGCTTTGATTGGTTCTAAGTCGGGTCGGACGTAATCGACATCATCAGGTGCGTTAACGTGATCATGATTGGAACTCAAGAGGAGGGGCTCAATCTCGTGGTAGCTGCTACTAGAATCATCGGACCCTTGACCCTGACCAACATCGTATACGTTTCTAGGTTTAGTCCTTACAGCGCAAGCCCAATCTGGGTTTCTTTCATCTTCGATGTAAAATACTTAGTCAACTTGTGAAGTTAGCACAAACGGCTCATCCGTAATACTCTCTCCTGTGTGGATAAAGTTTTTGAAATTCACAAGCGTTATGCCATACTCGTCAACCTTGTACCCCATGTCCCTTGTGTTGTCCGCCCAATTACACTTGAACAAAACATACTTTGTCCTATCGTAGTACTCAACCTCAATTATTTGGGTTAACTTCCCGTAATACGTTTCGCCATCAGTACTCGGCACACACACACCGCTATTTTGAGTCCTTTTCCCGATATCAGCTGGCAGAGTGCGAAACAACTTTCCATTAACCACATATCTGTTATAGTTGACTGTCATTTCCTTTGGCCCCCTACAGTGCATTACCAGTTTCTCACCCAGCTCCTGTCTGCGTAGGTCGTCCAATCCATTGACCTGCGTATAATGGAGGGCAATATATGAATTAAAATTGGTGTATATAGGATTTCTAAGGGAAACATGTATATACCTCATTTAACCAGTTAGAACACATTATTCTTACGTATTCACGATACCAATCGACAAATAGTTCGAAATGTTCGCTTTCCAACTGATTGTCCGCTATTCGCCCTATAAGCGTTTCCATGTGCATCCTACAATTTGAAATTAAATTCGATATAGTGCACTCGAAATTAAGATTGTACAAGGAATGATATGGCAAGTACTAGAGAGATGACTTACATCCGTAGCGGTAAGAACTCGTCTGAGTTAAACAATATATATCGATGAATCTGTGCCAGTGTAATACGGTTGAGGATGACTCGTGTTCCCACCCCCTTACAACCATCAGGATTTCGTTGGGCCTTATTATGAAATGTCGGTGTGTCGTCCAAATACATTAAGCAAAATGTCACCAACTCAGTTGCTATGTAGCCCTCCGCAATACATCCCTCGGGAGCCGCTTTATTGCGCACATTAGATTTGAATCCCCCTAGGCTCCTGTATATGAAAATCAATCAACAATTGTAGTGATTCACTGTCTTTTATTCATGGGAAAAAAATAATAATAATAACTTAACAATCAAATTTTACCTCTCAGCCGGATACATCCACCTATGCTGAACTGGGTCACCCAGTATGCATTCACGGACAAGATGCACGACAACATGAACCATGCTCGTGAAAAAACTTGGGGGAAATACTTGTCCCATCTTACACGAAGTCACGCAGACTTCACTCTGGAGTCGGTTCAAATTATCTAGTGTCAGCGTAGTTGAACATATGCTTCGGAAGAATGCTCCCATCTCAACCAAAGGTCTGACCACGTTACCTGGCAGTGACCCACGTAAAGCAATAGGTAGAAGTTGTTGCATCAGAATGTGATTGTCATGACTCTTCAAACCCGTCATCGTACGGTCTTTCAGTCGTACGCATCTGGAAATATTCAATGCATAACCATCGGGCACCCTCACATCCCGAAGCACTTTTAAGAAACTGATTTTATCTTCATTGGACATCGTGTGGCAACCTGGGGGCATATAGTTTTTTCCATTCGTCGTAAATGGATGAAGTAGACGTCTCAATCCCATCTCTTGCAAGTCTTTACGAGCATCATAGTTGTCCTTTGTTTTCACTTTTATGTTGAGTATTGTGCCAAGAATATTGTCTATCACATTTTTTTCTATGTGCATCACATCAAGGTTATGCCGTAGTAAATTATCCTTCCAATACGGCAACCTAAAGAAAATACTCTTCTTCTTCCATAATACATTATTGCTCGCTTCTGGTCTTGTGTTGGGAGTACTCTTCTTCCGCTTCTCTCCCTGCTTCTTACTACTGTCTGGCTTTGACTTGTTGGCATCCTCATCCCCAAATGGCATCCCCTCTAACTGTCTTAGGATTTCATCCCCACTAAGCACATCGGGAGGACATTGTAGTTCCTGGTTGCCGTCAAAATTACTTTTGTTCTTCCTCCACGGATGATCCAAGGGCAAGTATTGCCTATGACCCATAAAACACCATTTGTGGTTGTGTTTTAACCATCGAGACCTGGTTGATTGCATACAGCAAGGACATGCCTTTACTCCCCTTGTAGACCATCCTGACAGATCTGCGTATGCCGGGAAATCATTAATTGTCTACATCAATTGTGCTCGCAACATAAAGTACGTTTTAGTGGAAACATCAAACGTGCGTACCCCTACATTCCATAATTCCTTCAACTCCTCAATTAAGGGCTGTAGGTAAACGTCTATATCCATTCCAGGTGAGCTCGGGCCTAGGATAATCAGGGATAATATGAAAGATGTTTGTTTTATGCACATCCAAGGTGGCAAGTTGTATGGCATAAGCATTACGGGCCAAGTGCTGTGTGATGTAGTAAGGTTCCCAAAAGGATTAAATCCATCTGAGGTTAGTCCAAGCCTTACATTCCTACTGTTCGCTGCAAATTCCGGATACAACTGATCAAATGACTTCCATGCTCCACCGTCGGCCGGATGCCTCAATTTGCCTTCCTTTGTGCGGTTCTCTGCATGCCACTTCATATGGGGTGATGTATACTGCGACATAAACAATTTCTGTAGTGTTGGTATGAGTGGAAACCACCGCAACACTTTTACTGGGCGTTTCTTACTTGACGATATGGGTTGACCGTCCTCGTCCAAATTAATGTCATCATTCCACTTAGATTTGCCACAAACTGTACATGAATCTAATTCTTTGTTGCCCTTCCAAAATAGCATGCAATCATTACGACAAGCCGGAATCTTTTCATAGCAGAGTCCCATGTCACTTAGATATTTTTTTGCCTCATAGGTATTAACCGGCAAACCTTCACTATCTGCAGGCAACAATTGATTGATGAACTCAAGGAGAGATGAGAATATCTTGTTACTAATTCCACCAAAATACTTCAAGTTGTACAGATGAACAGTTGCGCTCAACTTACTGTGTTTGGTCTGATCATATAGCAGTGTTTTTGCCTCTTTAAGCAGCTCGTGATACTTTTGGGCATCTACCTCCTCTACATCCTCGACTACTATTTCTTCATCACCCTGTACAACGACCTGGGGTTCACAGTTGCCTTCTCTGACATCATGCATGCCGAACACATCACGCAACATAGCATGCATATTTCCACCCTGATCACTGCTTCCACCTGCTTCATATGTGGCCGGACGATTCAACGGAGACGGTTCAACATAGTCCCGGACAGGTTTCTCACCATGAAACATCCAATCTTTATATGTAGGAAGTATGCCTTTTTCCCCTGTCAAGTGGGCGAGAACTACGCCTGGGGGATAGCGCCGGTTAAGGCGACACACCTTACATGGGCAGTAAATCTTACCATCAGGTGTTGTGCAGTTCCCAACTGCAAAGTCAACAAACAATCTACAATCGTCTCTGTATTCCTTCGTACCCCTAGGCTTTGTCATCTAACTCTTGTCCATTGTTGTCTACGGACATTACAGAGAAATATACGCAACTTAAAAGTATTCAATAAACCCATACATATTAACTGGAATTTACATGCAAACTTAATTAGATGCTTTTATTGTTGGTAAATTGTTTTTGTCATGAAAATTTATGAAACTTAAACGAATTAACAACTATTCCAAATGGGGACCATCTAATTTACATTATTTGATGTTGTTTAGCTATTAGCATTCTTCATACACATTCAGGTTCTATAACTTTTTCCCAAAAGTTCATATATATGCATTTGCTAGATGTTGAGGACCCTAGTCAAATAAAATAAATCTAGATTGGTTACGAAGTCAATATATATATATATATATATATATATATATAGTAGTATAGCATGGCTCGTATTAATAGGGCAAAACCTAAACAATATACAAATGTTACGCCATTCGTTTAATTAGGAGCTTAATTAAGCAATGCTGGAATAATAGGAAAATGCTAATTAAATAAGCTTAAGGTTATTTAATAGTGGTCGTCATTCTGCCGTTTCCTTTGTGTTTCAATAAGACTTGAAGTCTCCTAAGGTTAAGTACAAAGGTAGATTATATATGCATGTATGTCTAGTTCGATAAGAATATAATTGTTTGTGTGAAGCGTATTTACTTGTGGTTTTTATTATTAAACAAATTATAACTCAAAATGTTTTTTCGATTCTGAAATGTTTGATTAGTATCTGGCCATGTAAAATCTCTACCCTCTATTCTGCTTTTTTCAACCTATGTTTACTAAATGATAAAAGTTTTTAAAAAAATAATATTCTATTCTTTGATTAATATATATAATTTCAAATCACTCCCCCCCCCCCCCCCCCCAAAATTGTGTCTACTTGGTAAAAGTTATTATTATTTTTTTCTCCTTACATAATTGGAGCCTATATTTTGAAACCCTCAAAATATAGAGATCTGAAATATATAAATCCAGGGTGGGTTCAATCTTATAGGAAAAAATGAATTCAATAATTTTAGGATTAATCCTACAATACTTATCAAAAGAAGAAACAATCTCTAAGAAAAATAAAACAGAAAAAACTATTGGAGTGTTATTTCAATTACCTTTAGCAATGAGATAAATCTATTAGTTGTGGTCTTTGATATTATGGATGTAATTCTTTTTCTTTTTCTTTTTTCCTGCATTTTGTGAGGCTTGCTTTGTATTTGGTGTTGACTGACCAAAATTTATTTTATTGTTTATGATTGATCGATGATAGGACTGGTTCCTAACTTCTAATTTCTCTATTTAGTCCATACATGTATACATACATGTATACATGGACAGTTTTCTTCCTTGGTGTTGTGTGAGCTCTAGTACACATGGATGCTTGACTAAGATATCTCATGCATATATAGTTGATACGTTGATTAAACCATTTGACCATGTAGTGATAGAGCTCCAATGGAAAAAGATGTCATGAGTTTTCGTACGTTGTTTTTTTTCCTTCAATTAGGTAGATAACCGCGGCATATTCTTGCAATTGATGGCAATCGTGAAGTCAAGAGCTTTGGCTTTTGAGCATAAACTAATAACTCTTTCTAAGTCCTATTTGTGGTCCATCTTTTCAAATCAAAATCTAAAGTCACTGATTTAAGCTAAGATGTATAGTTTCCTCAACAACAAAAAAAGGCACTAATTGATAGATCCTCAATTAGGTTGTCACAAGAATTACTATCACCGTGAATGCATGGAATATTGATTTTCATGAGATATATTACTCATAGACCCCCTTAAAAGTAATTTTTAATACGGTATTTGGAAAGTTATGAATTCTTGATATCAATGTTTATTTAGGCTGAAACCTTATCCTTATGAATTGATCTCATAGGTTTATCTCCTTTCCTTTAATTTGCATCTTTCTTTTATAACATTAATACTCAGAATTTATGGGCAGGGAGTATATATACGGCCATATATATATATATAGCAGGGAGTACTAGTAATTAACGTGAGAGTAAGCTATATATATTCAAAAACGAAATTAATTCATATATATGGAGTGAAGCTAGCATTATATTAATCCTCATGTAAATATATATATCAAATTCAAAATATTATACGAGATTAGCACAAACATCACCCAACCTAGCATGCAAACACCAAATCCAAACCAAACAAATAAATAAGTACAAGGATGCATGTACATATATATATATATACCTGTGAGGAGCTCGTGTAGGAGCTAAAAATGGAGGTAGATGACGGGCGGCGGGTTTAGAAAATGCGCTGCGGGCGTTTTTTTGTAACAGTGCAATCGTGAATATATATAGCTTACACGAGAGAAAGTAACCGGTGGAGAAGAGAAAAAAATGCTCAGCTTAATAAAGGAAGACTTTGGGCAGAAGAAAAAAAAAATTCTCCAAGTTCAGCAATGGCGCTCGGAAGAAAGAAAGAAAAACAGAGGAATACAAGGCTGCAATATTGGGAGAACAGAGAGAGACGATCGAACAGAGAGAGAGAACACGTACATACACTAGTACGTGTTCTAGTGGAAGTGCCTCCAGCTGGCCAACTAGGGGAAAAGGAAAATAAATAAATAAATAAATAAATTTCAAAACTCGCGCGCCAGGCCTCTTAATTAAGAGGCATGGCGCGCTGGCCGGAGGGATGGGACGCGCGGCGCGCAGTTCGGAGCGCACGCGTCCATTTCTTGACGTGCCGTGTTTGGCACGTCAGTAAATCCTGACGTGCCAAACATGGCCCGTCAGGAATGCTATATATATATATATATATATATATATATATATATATATGGCCAAGGGTATGTGCGAATAGTTCTGGTTTCAGCTTAGGGCTAGGCCAAGGGTATGTGTGGATAGTTTCACCAAAGGGCTAGGCCAAGGGTATGTGCAGATAGTCTAGTATTCTAGGAAGAAGCCTTTATTCAGAGGCTGTTTATACAGTGAGTGAGTACCTAGGATGAGATCCTTTAAGACTTCACCCAGTGAGTGATTATGAGTTTAGTTTGTGTGTCATAATGTGGAGATCTACATCTTCTGTTAGCTCTAATTCCAGTTTGCCACAGGACGTGGTTAACTATGAAAATATTTTGGTTGATGGTGATAATGATTTCAGTAAGTGGAACATTCCCAAGCTGGACGCTAGGGATGTCTACAATACTACTTGGTTTCAATCTTCTTTTAAGATTCAATATTCTGTCAAAACTGTTGAACAGACCTTTCCGGTCACGGGTAATAATCAGAGCCATAAGATATTAGCATATAGATGCAGGGGGTGGAAGCGCAGTATGCATATAGATGCAGGGGGTGAGGGGGAGGTGATAATAGATGCAGAAAATAAGCAGTTGTAAATTAAAGCAATAGAACCGTCCAAGATGGCGGTATGACAATTGTATAATTAAAATAAACAACTGAAATTAAAAACAGTTGATAAGAAGGAAACTCAGAAAACAGATAATCGTTATAGATTATATGATAAAACCTTTACAGGAGTAAGCGTTCGGACTTACTGAAGTAAGGATAGAAGAAGAAGAATCAGAAGGAGAATGGCTGGAGGATAGAGTGCTCTGAAAAGCCTCTCCAATAACCTCTGCCTTACAATGGGGAAGGGGAGCCCGTTATATAGGCTGAGCAAAAGTAAAAACCATAAATTACAATCATGAGCCGCGTTCATGCGGTCAAAAGCAAACAGTAAAAAGTAAACAGTAAAGGCACGTCTGGCGCCAGTCTGAACAGTGAAAGCATCAATCTGAAACAGTAGATTGTCGGCACTGTAGTGTCGGCAGACAAATCTTGAACAGTGAGTGAACAGTGCATCTGAACAGTAATCCTGCGCGTGTCTTCCGGACATGAACAGTAAAAGTGAACAGTGATTTTGCACAGTAACTCCAAGTAGAGATGAACAGTGATCCGTAAAGATCAAGGAAGATCAACAGAAACTAAGTACTCTGGAATCAGCCGTTATGAGCTGGACTGAACTCTTCTGGCCGTCATGGAGCCAATCTTTGGGGAAACCTGAGAAAACTATCCTTTCGGAAGGCTAGATAAAACTTGAAATAAGAGAGTTGTTAGGGACTCAATTCTTCACATGACTTCAACCCCGACTTATTCTTCATTGTCAAGAGAACCAATGGAATCGAGATAGGTTTGAATCCACTGCTTCTTTTTAGAACAATATTTGGGGACAGGAGGAGGAGTAGGTGCAGAATATGGCACAATGGCATCATATCTGCGAGTCATAAGCTCAACTTTTTTAACAATGGGACCAATTTTTGGAGACATTGTCCAAGTTTTGCATTGAAACCATCGTCTTTCAATTTTCTCTTGATTTCTGGCATATCTCCATTTGAGAAACCAAGGGATTCTGAATTCTCTGGCAAAATAAAGCATGGGGGAAAAAATAGGGTTGTAATGGGCAATAAAGCCTTTACAGCCAACATGGGAAGAGAATAGGTGAAAAGCATACACAAGAGGATCAGGAAGAACATCAATTGTTAGGCCAAAATAATCCCACCAATGTTTGAACCAAGAGGGGAGCAGGCAATTGAAATCTTCAATGAAAGTAATGAACCAAAAGTGTTTGGACTCAGGATTCTGGTAAAGCATGAAGCGAAACCAGGCATTGACATAGTCATAATATGAGAAGCAAACTGGGGAATTAGAAGATGGAAGAAGTTGAGATGGGTGAGAACCCCATTCTTCAACAGAAATAAATTTGACAATATAGGCAACAGTCCCAACAGCCGTTAGAGGGTTGTCTTTTTTGGGAATATTCCTAAACTTGATGGAATTGGTTTTGATTAAAATATCAGTAAAAAATGATAAATCTTTCATAGGATGTTCTGGAATCCAATGAAAATGAGCAGGGAAGTAATTGAAAGCTAACTGTCCCGGAGTCCTGGAGAGATCCTGAGAAGAAAACAAGTATTGGGAGAATGGAAGAGTAATCCATGGGAAAGATAAGACAATGGGATTAGCATTTGGTTCCGTCTGAGAACCAGATTGGGAGCTAGATTCCGTCTGGGAATCTGGAGCAGGAGGAATATAACCATGAAAAGCAGAAGAATCTGACTGGACAATAAGTGGGGATTTCCCAAAAACTGTTGAGGTATGGGTTACAGGTTCTCCAAGAAAATCAAGGGGAATCATGTCAAGAGGGATGGAAGGGTAAGGCTTTAAAACAGGATTAACCTTTTCCTTTCCCTTGTTGCTGGCCATTGTGTCACTGCAAGAATTCACGGGTAAGAAAATCAGGTATAGAATTGTTTGAGCCTTTGATGTATTCAATATCAAAATCAAAAACACTTAAAATAGCTTGCCATCTGGCAAAAATCTGTTTTGATGCAATATTTTCAACATCTTTTTTCAAAATATATTTAGCAGACTTACAATCAATCCTTAAAAGAAATTTTTGATTGAGTAAATCAGACTGAAATTTGGTAATGCACAAAACAACAGAAAGTATTTCTTTCTTAATAGTACTATAATTAATCTGCGCAGAATTCCAAGATCCAGAATGGAATCGAACAATTTGTTCAGAAGATTCTGGGTTAGACTCTGAAGAAACAACTTGTTTCAGGATACCTCCAAAGCCAATATCGGAAGCGTCAGTATCAACAATCTTGAAAGAATTATCAGAAGGAATGCCAAGACATGGGAGAGTCTTGACTTGGAGTTTGATTTCTGTGACAAGAGAAGTATGGATATCAGTCCAAGGGGGAGGATTGCCTTGCAACCTTTCAAATAAAGGTTTACAATGTTTTCGCAAATCCTTGTAGAAATCAGCAATATAATTTAAAGAACCAAGAAACCTTTGAAGTTGGGATTTCTCAGTGATGACATCAGGAAATTTATCAGCAAACTGAATTGCCCTGTCAATAGGACGAATCTGACCCTTAGAAATATCAAACCCAAGAAATCTGATCTTATCTTGGAAGAGTTTGATCTTCTTGGCAGAAACAACAAGCCCGTTATATCGAATGGTTTCTAGAAACGATTTTAAATGTTTCCAGTGTTCATCGATGGACTTTGAGAAAACAAGAACATCATCAATATAAACAATGGTGAAATGGCTGAATGGGTTGAAAATATCGTTCATGATATTCTGGAACTCACTCGGGGCATTTTTCAAACCAAAAGGCATAACATTCCACTCATAGTGACCAAAAGGGGTAGTAAAGGCCGTTTTGTACCTATCACTATCCTTAATCTGAACCTGCCAAAAACCTGACTTCAAATCAAACTTAGAGAAGACAACAGCGTCGTTCAGACGACTGACCAGGTCCTTCCTATTGGGGATAGGATACCTAATCCACTCTAAAACATCATTGAGGGGCTTATAGTTAATGACTAACCGTGGAGCACCTCGTTCTAATTCAGCATTTTTCATGACATAAAAAGCAGCACAGGACCAAGGGGACTTACTCTTTCGAATAATACCCTTAGCAAGCAAATCAGCAATTTCTTTTTGACAAAATTCTAAAGTTTCGGCATTCATTTGAATAGGCCTAGCCTTAGTTGGGATTTTGTTTTCAGAGAAATCTTTAACATAAGGTAAGGAGACAATATGCTTTTTCCTATGCCAAAAAGCATTAGGAAGATCAGAACAAACAGAGTCAACAATCAAGGTATTGAAAGCAGAAATTTTTGATTGCAAAAGCTCGTCCGAGAGCTGTTCAGCAATCTTCTTATACCTTAATTCTTGTTTGAGGAAATTGATTTGTTTATGCTTAGCAGAGACCAAATTTAAACAACCGTCATCAATTTCTGATTTAGTAGCAAAAGGAAATTTAACTCCGAATCCAATTTTAACAGTTGAGACACCTGTGTCATCAATTGTTATGGGGTAAAGCATGGCAATAAATGGTAAACCAAGAATGACTTTATCAGTCATGTTTTTTACCAAAACAGCAGGGATATGAAAACAAACATTGTTTTGACAAACATGAACATTGTTTAATTCATATTTGATGTTTAACTCTTCTCCACTGGCTGAATGCAACCGTTCTGTGGACTTTTCAAAATATTTGCTGGGAATTAAACCTTCTTGGATGCAATTCAAATCAGCACCAGAATCAATCAAAGCAACAACGTCAAGGGAAAAATCGGGAGAAACAATGATATGCACGTTAGAATGCCATTTGGGAGGAACAACTTTGTTGATTAAATTGACAAAGTGGGTTTTTTCAGAAATAAGGAGATGCTTATTCTTTTTTAAATCGACCATTTCTTTCCTGATGTTACGAATCTCATATTTTAAATCCGAGACTGTAACTCCTTTGGATTTTTGTTTTGAAAATTTTTCCAAAGTTTTTTCAGGAGATGTTTTAGTATTGCTTTGTTCCTCGTGCTTGGTTAGAACAGAACAAATACTAATACATCCATAGTTGATTTTATTAAGAAGAGCATGCTCAAAATCTTTCGTAGGATTGACAGATCTGTTAAAGATCCTTGGGAAGTTAGATTCCATTTCAATCTTACCAAAGTTTTGTTCAAGAATTCTGACGTTAGAATCAGTTGGTTCTTGAGAGAGGTTTTTAAAATCGAGAAAAGAAACCTTTTTGGTGGCAGGCTTTTGTCCAGGAGAACTAGCATTACCATTAGAAAACTCAGAAAGGAATTTGTCAATTTTCTCAAGGTTTTCTTGAGAAGTCTTTTGATAAGAAAGTTTTGACAAATCTGGGAGAGAAATTAGAGGATTTTCAAATTGCTCGATGATTCTCCTATCGTTCGTGATAGGGTCCTTATCATGAGTTTTGGAAGGGGAACACTTGACAACCATGTTGTAGACATCAAGAAGAGTGGTCTCAGTAGGAGGATGGGAAGATCTGATGACAGATTTATCCTCTCTGACAAACTTCTTTTTGACAACGTTCAAATCATTTTCGTCCGGAAAATGTTTTTGGAGAAAATCAAAAAACAAAATGTGAGTCTGGGACTCGATCATAGCTTCGGCCCATTGGACCTTGATACGATCTCGTTCCTTTTGGGAATATTTGGCACGGTAAGCGTGCCGCAACTCACGATTTTCTTTTGAAGAAAAATCCTTGTTCAAAGCAGACCAATCAATGACAGAGAAGAAATCTCTGATATGAGCAATGATAACATTACACTGATGAGGAAAATCAGGGGGAATAGGAGCAACAAAATCAGAAGCAGAGGGAGAAAGAGATCCACAATCGTCATCCGTCAGTGGATGATTTTTCGTAGAATAAAAAGCAGATGAAACTTGGGAATCAGTGGAAATTCCTTTGAGTTTCAAACCAGGACTAACTGTGGGATGAAGATGAGGAGAATCGTTAAGGGATTCGTCGACATCTTTATCTCTACGACGGAGTCCTTCTGAGGTCGTTGAACCCGCAAAAGAATTCCTTCGTTCGTTAATCAACAGGGGACGTTCAATTCTGTTCGAATATCCCAAATCAGCAAAATTGATTTTAACAGATCCATCCATGTATTGTTGGATGTAATCAAGATTAGAGGCATCGTTAACTACTCGAGAAGGTTTTGCAACACCTTCCAAAAGCCACTCGTTGGGGAGTTCAATCTCAGCCCACCGAATCATTTTTGGAGTTTTGATATTAGCATTCTGAGTAGAACTTTGAATCAACAGAGTCGATTCACCAGTATTCTTAATCACAGCACGTGGATCAAGATTTGTTTTCATCAACTTGTAATAAATACGGTAGATGATAGCAACAGGATGGCTACCTTCTTCCATATTATAACCAGATGTGAGAATATTCAGCGTCAGTGCTTTCAGAATATGAACATCGGTTAAACTCAAAGTCATGTTAGGGAAAACATCAAA
This sequence comes from Corylus avellana, assembly GCF_965113065.1. Taxonomy (NCBI): domain Eukaryota; kingdom Viridiplantae; phylum Streptophyta; class Magnoliopsida; order Fagales; family Betulaceae; genus Corylus; species Corylus avellana. The sequence goes on from NC_142496.1 coordinate 7,071,532, forward strand.
GTGGACAGGGCCACCAAATAATGAAGACTGAATTAAACCAATAATGCTTGTTTTAAAATCAAGAAAACGAGCATCACGCAAACAAAGCAAAACAGAAGCATTGATACCGAGTCGAGTCAAGGATTTGACTGCAACTTGGACAGAACCAACATGCAAAAATCTGAACTTCTTTGCAAGAGCATTGTTAACAAAACGCTTGCTGAACAAGGTAATAGTCTGATTATTACCCGTGACCGGAAAGGTCTGTTCAACAGTTTTGACAGAATATTGAATCTTAAAAGAAGATTGAAACCAAGTAGTATTGTAGACATCCTTAGCGTCCAGCTTGGGAATGTTCCACTTACTGAAATCATTATCACCATCAACCAAAATATTTTCATAGTTAACCACGTCCTGTGGCAAACTGGAATTAGAGCTAACAGAAGATGTAGATCTCCACATTATGACACACAAACTAAACTCATAATCACTCACTGGGTGAAGTCTTAAAGGATCTCATCCTAGGTACTCACTCACTGTATAAACAGTCTCTGAATAAAGGCTTCTTCCTAGAATACTAGACTATCTGCACATACCCTTGGCCTAGCCCTTTGGTGAAACTATCCACACATACCCTTGGCCTAGCCCTAAGCTGAAACCAGAACTATTCGCACATACCCTTGGCCTAACCCACAGCTCTTCTTCACGCCCTAACGCCAACTCCAGGCTCAAGCGGGACTTACAAATACCTCGACTACTGTAGTGACGGGGTGGCGAACTACCGTTCCTTACAACAGAGGTGACGGGGTGGTGGAAGGACTAACTGTGGGATGAAGATGAGGAGAATCGTTAAGGGATTCGTCGACATCTTTATCTCTACGACGGAGTCCTTCTAAGGTCGTTGAACCCGCAAAAGAATTCCTTCGTTCGTTAATCAACAGGGGACGTTCAATTCTGTTCGAATATCCCAAATCAGCAAAATTGATTTTAACAGATCCATCCATGTATTGTTGGATGTAATCAAGATTAGAGGCATCGTTAACTACTCGAGAAGGTTTTGCAACACCTTCCAAAAGCCACTCGTTGGGGAGTTCAATCTCAGCCCACCGAATCATTTTTGGAGTTTTGATATTAGCATTCTGAGTAGAACTTTGAATCAACAGAGTCGATTCACCAGTATTCTTAATCACAGCACGTGGATCAAGATTTGTTTTCATCAACTTGTAATAAATACGGTAGATGATAGCAACAGGATGGCTACCTTCTTCCATATTATAACCAGATATGAGAATATTCAGCGTCAGTGCTTTCAGAATATGAACATCGGTTAAACTCAAAGTCATGTTAGGGAAAACATCAAAGTGGACAGGGCCACCAAATAATGAAGACATATATATATATATATTACCTATAATTATAATTTTAAATATATGATAAAAGCAATTATAATTTTATATACAATATATATAAATATATATAATTAGTCTGACGTGGGATGTGCCACGTCAGAAAAAGCTGACGTGGCAGATCACCACGTCAGAAAAGGATGACGTGGTATACCACCACGTCAGAAAAATTCGGACGTGGCGATATACCATGTCAGAAAAATTATGACGTGGCGATATACCACGTCAGAAAAATTCTGACGTGGTACAACGCCACGTCAGAAAAACTCTGACGTGGCATAACGCCACATCAAAACTTTCTGACGTGGTAAGTCCCACCACGTCAGCAATTTTATCAATTTTTATTTTTAAGAAAATGAATAAACCTCCCGACGTTGTATTTTACACGTCAATTTTTTCCGACGAGTGAATAGTAACACGTCAGAATTTTCTGACGTGTTACTATTCACACGTCAGAAAAAATTTCCCTGACGTTTTATATATAAAACGTCAGTAAATTGCTGAGGTGGCAAAAATTTTATACTGTAGCACACGTCAGAAAATGCCCATTTTTTTGTAGTGGTTGTATTGTGTAACCACATTTCCTATATATTTGGAAGAATGGAATGAATGCTATAGAAGATTCACTCTATTTCTCTTACATTTGCAGATGATGAATGTTCTTTTTGTTTTTCTGATCAAATAAAGGAACACAGAGAAAGGTTTCAATGGGGAAGATGATAAATGTTCAAATGCAAGAATGTCATTACCAACAGTTATGAAAATGTGCAAATTCATATCCAAAAATTCGTCTTTTGAAATTGTTAAAATGACTCCAAAAATACAGAGCTTAGCCTAAGGTAATTCTAGTCTGTCAGATGCATATACTCTTTGAGGAAAATACAATCCAGTCACTTAATCTCTCCTAGTAAGAAAATAACAAGAAAAAAAAAGTAAAAGGGTGAAGTAAAAAAGTGGACGCTAATAATATATTTTCAGTGTCCACTTTGAGTGGACGCTATTGAGCTTTTATTTTATTTTATTTTATTTTTTTACAAGCTCTTTAGAGTTGACGCTAATACTCAATTTTCAAAGTGGACGCTATTGAGCTTTTAGTTTAATTTCTTTTAATTTTTTACAAGCTCTTTAGTGTCCACTAGAGTGGACACTAATACTCAATTTTCAGCGTCCACTTTCGAAGTGGACGCTAATAATATACTTTCAGCGTCCACTTTGAGTGGACGCTATTGAGCTTTTATTTTAATTTTTTAAAATTTTTGTACAAGCTCTTTAGTGTCCACTCTAGTGGACGCTAATGCTCAATTTTCAGCGTCCACTTCCACAGTTGACACTAATAATATACTTTCAACGTCTACTTTGAATGGACGCTATTGAGCTTTTATTTAATTTTGATTTTGATTTTTCATTTTTGTACTAGCTCTTTAGCGTCCACTCTAGTGGACGCTAATGCTCAATTATCAACGTCCACTTTCAAAGTCGACGCAAATAGTTATTTTTGTCGCCCCTAATAGTTTTCCTGCCTCTGGTATTCCTACTAGTATATTAGCGTCAACTTATTAGCGTCCACTAGAAAGTGGACGCTAATATTGATCTTTTGTGTCGACTATTAGCGTCCACTTCAATGTGGACGTTAGTACTCAACTATTAGGGGAGATTTTCAGAAGTCGACGCTAATAGGTAAGCATTAGCGTCGACTTCATAGTCGCCCCTAAAAAGTTGCCCTGATGAGTAGATTTCTTGTAGTGAGTGTCGTGTTCGGGTTAATATGTTTGACCCATTTAATTATTCAGGTTGTGATGCAGCGTGACTTAGTGGGCTGCAGCAAAGAACATCAATAAGCAGCGGATAAATAATTTTAAATCTTGAGTCTATCAATGATCTGAGAATTCTTCTCAAAATATAGAGTCTATCTATGATTTCAAGGAAAAATATGAAAAAAACCTCACCTATGAGTAATTCTTATTCAACAAATCAATAATAAATAACAACTGATTTCCTATGGAGGCTATATATATATATAGCCTAAAACCCTAAACCTAATAAAATATGACATAAATATCCTCAAAACCCTAAACCTGATAAAATAATGAAATAAAGACTCCCAAAACCCTAACCCTAATAAAATAATAACATAAAGTCAATTTAAGATAATAAAAAAAAACACTGAAAATTAACATAATGCCCCGCGTGCGCTCGATCGCAGCACGCGGTTGCTCGATTGCACCACCAGAGACTTGGTGCGCTCGAGCAAGCGATCGATCGATCACTTTCACAGGGGAGGATCAGTCGCACCTCCAGGAACAACATTCCAGCATCAGACACGCGTGCGCTCGAACGCACTTCCAAGGACGAGTATCGCCATCCCATCTGCATCAGTTTGATATGTTTTAAACGGATTGTATTCAGGTTGACCCTAAACGAGTTGACAAGTTAAGCAAATCGATCTGAACTCTACCATCTAACTGGTTTTTCCACTTCCTTAGAATCCCCTTCAAGCAAAATCTGAGGGGAGGAAAGAGAGGTAGCAACTTCAACGGCTAACAATGTTGCCTTGGCTTCACGTGCTATAACTATAGAGAGCTCCTTGTGGAAGAGGTGGACATGCTGAGACGAACTCCTCTGCACTTGACTTCTGCTGAGGGCCATATTAAAATAGTTAAGGAATTGGTGCAAGAAAATACAGATGTTTGCTTAGTTTTTTATTAAGATGAGAGAATTCTTCATTACTTAACGTAAATTAGAAGATGAATAGATTCCATAAAAAGCTTATTAATTGCTTGATGTGAGTCATTCCAAGTAACTCCACGGAGACAAGACAAAGTATTGCACTTGTGTGTTCCATATAATCATGTGAATGCATTGAGTCATGTATGCCGCATGTATACACAAGCATTTGTTAACACTCAGTAATGATTGAACCGGAACAACAACATATATTGCTGAACAAATCTAAACCAAGAAACAACATAAATCCGTCAAAATTAAACTCAAAACGAATAAGACCTTTTATAAATGAAATTCAGAAACAACAAAACCCCATCAAAATTGAACTCCGAAAGCAAGAACTTTGCAAGTTAAACTCATGAGAAACATCAAAACCGAAGATCGACAATTGTAGAATTAGTAACACTATTCGAAAAACTAAGCCATAATTTCCATAAAACAAAGCTTAAATGATAGAAAGAAACCAAAAAATAAGCTTTTTTTTTAATGGAGAATTAAGGCCCAAAAAATAATTAAAAACAACGGTATCAAAAAAAAAAAAAACCATAAATCCATGAAAGATTGTGGCATAAAAAGAAAAATGCAACATGTACTTTCAAGTGTTTACCTCCAAATGCTTACTATCTGATGTAACAATAAAAACGACCATGTATATAAAGGTGTACATGCGGTTGCGATTAGCAGTTATTACCTCAAACCGTCAACCGTAATCGCCTTAGGTGGTTATTAAATTTTTGTTAATCACAACGGCTCTGTCTTAGGCGGTTAGTTTTATTTAAAATAACTGTCTTATTGAAACTAATAAGCACACTGCATAATTGCTTTTTGAAAATGAGCATTTTGCGTCTATTTTAGTTTTTTGTGCATTCTTTGAGCCTCTTTTTAGAATCTATTTAGATGTTTTGGTCATGACGTGGGCATGACGGATAGAAGCCATGTAAGAGGAAGGGATAAGGCAGAGAGATGGGATTTGGAAGGAAAGGATCTGAGGGGAGGGTTGATGGGAGACAGAGAGGTAGAATCAATCAAAGCCGTCTAGCTGTAAGAAAGAGGCTCTAGCAGCCCATGTTTATTTGATGGGAGTAGGTTGCCACCTTGACCTGTAATTGGTCTGCTTCGTATGTCATTGTATGGAGAGGCTCTAGCAGCCCATCTATCTGTCTAACCCCACCTCTTGCTTTCTTCTCTCTTAAGGATTTCATTTTCGAGGGTAACTCTCTTGTGGCTGTCAACATGTTTTAATTGTTTAGGATTGGAAGTTTGCATAAAAGATTCACGGGAGTGCCAACTTCTAGGCCTTTATTCACTCCGATTGCATTCTCACCTATTTTCTTAATTTCTCCGTATTTTCTTCATTGTAGTTGAAAATATCAACCCTAACTTTGTTTGTTTGTTTGCTGCTGCGTTTCAACATGTTGTTTTGTTCCTCGTGTTTTTCTACAACTATTTGATATTAAGATAAACTACTACTATACTCTTACTTGGATAATTATTTAGAATGGCAAACCCAACTAAATAAAATAACTAATCAATAAGTGTTTATGAGAATGGTGGGGGCAGAAGGTGACCAAATAGTTACCATCGATGCAAGTAGCTGTTTTCCGAGCTTCCTGTTAAGGATATAAATCATTTATGATAAATTAATGTTGATTTTGTATTTCCTAAATCAAGGGATTTAGATTATATTTGTGACTTCTAATTTAAAGAATATGTTTGTATTTGAAATATTTCAAATTATATGTAAAGCTTTATAAATAGAGGTGTTTACTCAAATCGTATATTAAGGAAATATGTGACCTAGAAGGCTCTAACCTATCAAATCGCTTAATCAGTTACACATAATCAAGGGATAAGCATAACTCATCTTTGGATTGTACGAATTGTCTACCTAAATTACACTAAGCTAGGGTGTAGAGTAATTCGTCTTCCCTAGGCATGGCTATCAAACCCTCTTAATCATGTGTCAATTAAAACCGGTTGTATAACAATCATTCATATAGTCACAGAAAATATGAAGGATTGAGTTCAATGAAGATAAAAAGCTTTCTAAGACAAGAGAAGAATTTCATAATGATTGAATATAAACTTTAAAACCAAATCTTTAAGTTATACAACATCATGCATATAGAAAATCTCTAAATTAAAAATACCATTAAACTATTGTTACTTGGAAAGGGCTACATCAATACCCTCTTATGAATTTAGCCACTCATAGTGGTGCTAGAATGGCATCTTGCCATGTTCATCTTCTCTTCAACTCTTCAACTCTCCAAGAAGATATTTTCTGTCTAAAACTAAGCACACCTCTCTTCAAGGCTTAGAGGCCTATTTATTGGGTGTAAAACAAACCCGAGAAGCCTTAGGAATCCTAAAAAATCATACTTCAGTTTCCTAGTCAAATTAGGAAGCAATCCTAGTACGAATTGGAATAGGATTCGTCTAGATTTGCATTCTTATATTGCGGGATGAATTTGGAATAGCAAATGTCCGGATTAGAAAAATATTATTTCACAATGATAGTAGTATTTTGAGTTAGATTTCCAATGCCACTATTTTCACCTCAATCTGATACTTGAACGAAACGTTATGGTCAAAATATTGAGATGTCTGCAGAATCTAAATTTGAATCCAATCCAATTTTAACTCCAATTAGAGAAATTTCGATTTAATCCTTTCCTTGGGTTGATTAAACTTAACCACATCATATAGGTCCTCTATTATGACTAGTTAGGCTTAACCACATCTTCTAGGTCTTCTCAAAGGGTGGTTTAAGCCCAAAATCAATGGAATTTTTTGTATCTTTATTAAAAACCTTAAAAATACTAAAACAACACAAAATCAAACAAATAACAATGCTAAGGAATTAACATATGCGAGTTAAGGGACTTGAATGTACAACATTCGGCTGTTATCAGGTTTGAAGGAAATTGAAGAATTTCAACTCTAAGGCTTCTTATTGATACAAACTGACTATAAGCATGTATTTATAGCCGCTAAACTCCTAACCCTAGTAGTAAAAGGAAATTAAGTCGGCTTAGACTTCTACGCTAGCCATTCGTACGGAACAACCTTCGTTTGGACGGTCCTAAAGCAAAACTAGAAACTAAGTACAAAACTGAAAAATAAAATAGACATTCGAATGGTTAGAGAATGGACGTCTTGGGTTTTAGTATGGAGAACCCTCTGGATGTTGGCCATTCGAACCGCCTTCAAACAGTCATCAAATGGGAGCCTCGGGAATTAATATGGGGAGTTTTCGGATGAGGCCCGTTCGAATGGGATACCGAACGGCAGTCCCTACAATTGCTTTGATAGCCTTTCTTCAAGCGTTATGGCCTTGTCTTGACTCCCTGGTGTCCCTTCACACTTACATCCACCTCGGTCTTCCTCATGAAGTCCCAAGCACTCCGATCTACACCACTTTGACACCTCCAAATGCCCAAAAGGGGTGGCTCTGCTACCCCCAAATGGCCAATGGGGGGGCTGTAGCCAACCCCCAAATGGCCAATGGGGGGGCTGTAGCCAACCCCCAATATTGTTTTTTTCTTGATTTTGGTTTATTGAATTGAGAGCATTTTTGGAATTTCTTAAAATAAATGTCTTGTACATCAGCAATATTCCGTCAAATTGGGTGGAAATAATTAACAGAGTGGCTACATTGCAAATTTTTGATACTTTGTTTGGGTACATTGCAAATTTTAGAACATTGGAGGTCAAAGTACAAATCGAATGAAACTTTAAGGGGGGTAAAGTGTAATTTTCCCTTAATTTCTCTCAATTTTGTGTATCAATCTTTCAATTGTTTGCAATTTCACCATTCCGTTAAATTTTTCCAAGATATTCCCATTTATTTTACGAAAAAAAATTTTTTGAAAAGATTAAGGCGTTGGTCCGAATTTAACGGTATTTGTAAAAATACCCATGTCTCAATCTTTGCAAAAAAATTTAAATATGTTTTCTATAAAAAAAAAAAAAGAGTTATTTTGAAAATTTTGTTGGGATTTAAATGAAAATCCTAACGAATTTGGGACATTGAAAAACATAAAAAGTTTGATACATTAAATTGAGAGATTTTGAACTTTAGGAGAGACATTACAAAATCTGTGACAATTTAGAGAGGCCGGTAAGTGAAGTTTCCCCCCTCCCCCCCCCTTTTTTTCTTAAAAAATTAAGGTAATTTTGTAATTACATAAATTTTACAAGGGTATAAAGGTATTTTCAACCATGTTCCACTTGATTTAACCCCAAATTATAATGGGAGGTGTCACTTTGTAAACTTTTTAAAATATAATACACTCAATTGAGAGTTTTTAAACTTTAGAAAATTGCTTTAAAAAATGATGAAAGTTTATGACGATTAAGTAAAGTTTTTATACACACAAAGGTATATGAATGAGCTAACGAGTCGGGCTAATGCTAACATCTCGGCATGCTAAATGAGCCACCTTTGTACAACAATTCTCCTTCTCCATCAAGCACAAGTCGGGAGCATTGAACAAAGTGGTCGACGCCCTTAGCCGAAAAACATCACTATTGACCACCATGAATTCAGAGGTATTAAGTTTTGAATTATTAAAAGATTCTTTGTCTATTGATCCGTTTTTTGGTATTATGGTGGGGAGACTTCGGGCTGTATAATGGGTTCCTATTCAAAGGCACTCAACTATGCATTTCCGAAGGTAGTCTACGATTGAAGATTATCCATGAGCACCATAATGAAGGTCACATGAGGCGGGATAAAACATTATAACTGGTAGCAGACCATTTCTATTGGCTGAGCATGCGGAAAGAAGTGGACAGGCATGTGAAGAGCTACCATGTATGTCAAGTGTCCAAGGGGTTGGCTACTAACCCCGGGTTGTATATGCACCTTCCTATTCCGAAAGGATCATGGACCAACGTGAGCATGGACTTCGTGTTTAGCATACCAAAGACCCAAAAAAGTAATGACTCCATCTTTGTGGTTGTTGATAGATTCTCTAAGATGCTACATTTCATTGCTTGTAAGAAGACTGCCAATCCGGTGAATATGGCACAATTGTATTTCAAAGAAGTCTACCACCTCCATGGGCTGCATTGTGTAGTGACCCGAATAAGTTAACTAAGCCTAATTAGCTTATTTAGAAGGTTAATTTGGGTTTTACGTCACTAGGGACAGTTGGAAGGTCATTTTGGGGATTTAGACTTTCATAAAGGATGTACGCTAGGGTTACCAGATGTACGCTCCTGTTTGTAGTAGAGGACGTACGTATGGGGACCACCAGACATACACTGACAATAGTTCGCCGTACTCTGCAAATAGTACATGAACGTATGCTACAGCTAGGGCTGGCAAAACGGGTAACCGAGTAGACACGATTAGGACCCATTAAGACCCGCAACCTGATTACCCTAGACACAAGCATAACCCGTTTACTTAAACGGGTTAGCGAGTCTGACCCGATTATAACACAGAAAATGTCCGGGTAACCCAGCACGACCTGCTTAACCCATTTAGCATAACCAGGTCATATCGAGTAGAAACGATCTAACACGACCCGACACGACTTGTGTGCTAAACAGGTAACACGACCCGACCTGTTTAAAAAAAACCCTTAATTAAAATTGAAAAAAATAATTTAATAAAGGGATCTTTTGGGCTAAAGAACTAGTCAAATTTATCCTAACCATCCAAATAGCTGCATTCTTCAACAAAAAGTTTTAAAAGAGAATGTTTTAATATATAGACCCACATAGAAAAAGTAACGGAAAAACAAGGAATAGCCCAAAAGAATCATTAAAACTTCAGAAAACGATTACTACCTCAGAGTGCCAGAAGTGAACATTTCAGTCAGAAAATTGAGAGAGGGAGATAGAGCGGAGAGGGAGAGGGAGAGAGAGTCACCGGTTTGGGTTGGGGGGGGGGTGGCGGCTGCTGGGGTGATTGTGAGTGTTGGACATTGTGTAGGTAGCTTGTTGAATATAGGTCTTATCATCCTGTGGGTCCACAAATAGATGAAGTGTACGTCTCAAACCCATTTCTTGCAAATCTAAGCGGGCGGCGAGGTTGTCCTTCGTTTTTCCTGGAATGTCCAGTATTGTACCAAGTATGTTGTCCATCACGTTTTTCTGTATGTGCATAACATCAAGATTATGCTGCAATAAATTATCTTTCCAATACGGCAACCTAAAGAAAATACTTTTCTTCTTCCACACTACATTAGAAGTATTCGTCTTCTGCTTCTTTCCTTTTTCTTTCTTAGCCTGCATTGCCTGACCGGCGTTCTCATCCCCAAACACCATCCCTTCTAATTGGCTTATGACTTCATCTCAACTTGGCACATCAGGGGCACATTCTAGTTCTACGTTGCTGTCAAATGTTCTTTTGTTCCGCCTCCACGGATGATCCATGGGCAAGTATCGCCTGTGCCCTATATAACACAATTTATGGCCATGTTTTAACCATTTCGACCTTGTCGAGTTTATACAACAAGGACATGCCTTCTCACCCTTGGTAGACCATCCAGACAAATCTGCGTATGCTGGGAAGTCATTAATTGTCCACATCAACTACGCTCGCATAACAAAATTATTTTTCTTTGAAACGTCATATGTGCGTACCCCTACATTTCATAGTTCGTGTAACTCCTTAATTAAGGGTTGAAGGTAGACATCTATATCCATTCCAGGTAAACTTGGGCCCGAGATAATCAATGATAGTATAAAAGATGTCTGTTTCATGCACATCCAATGAGGCAAGTTGTAGGGCACAACCATTACAGGCCAAGTGCTGTGAGATGTACTCATGTTTCCAAATGGATTAAATCCATCCGAGGTTAGTCCGAGCCTTACATTCCTACTGTCCGCTGAAAACTCCAGATGTAAATTGTCGAATGCCTTCCATGCTTCGCCATCGGATGGATGCCTCAATACGCTGTCCTTAGTGCAGCTTTCTGCATGCCACCTCATAAAGCGTGCTATATGTTCTGACATAAACAACCTTTGTAGTTGTGGTATGAGTGAAAACCACCGCAACACCTTCACCAGACATTTCTTGCCCGACGATATGGGTTGACCGTCCTTATCTAAATTGATTGCTTCCATCCATTTAGATTTTCCACATACGGTACATGAATCAAACTCTTTATTGCCCTTCCAGAATAGCATACAGTTATTACGGCACGCCGGAATCTTCTCATACCCTAGTCCCATGTCTCGTAAAAGCTTTTTCGCCTCATATGTATTAACTGGCAGAGTTTCATTACTCTTGGGCAGCAACTGATTGATGAACTCTAGGAAAGCCGAGAAAATCAAGTTACTAAGTCCACCGACGCACTTCAAGTTGTACAGGTGAACAGTCGCACTTAGTTTGCTATGTTTTATCACAGTATGAAGTGGTTTCTCCGCCTTTTTAAGAAGGCCGTAGTACTTTAGTGCGTCGCCTTCAGCGGCTTCTTCGGTCACAATTTTCTCACCCCCTTGCACCACGGCCTAAGGCTCACAATTGTCTTCTCTGACTACTTCGTGCATGCTGAATAAATCACGCAACATTCCGTGCTTGTCTCCACCCTGATTTGCGCTTGCATCCGCATCTGAGGCCGGGCGATTGGAATTAGACCCGGTATCAAGACTCTGTACATGCTTCTCACCGTGATAGAACCAAAGTGTGTATTCCGGCATCATTCCTTTTCCCCTTGTCAAGTGGTCAAATACGAAACCCGGCGGGTGGCACCGGTTATTTCGACAAACTTTACAAGGGCAATTTCGACAAACCTTACAAGGGCAATAGATGAATCCATCAGGGGTTCTACAGTTACTAACTGCAAACTCCACAAATAATCTACACCCGTCTCTGTATTCCCTCGTATCCCTAGACTTTGTCATCCAACTCTTGTCCATTTTTATCTACGTACATAAATAAGGAATAAATATATAAGACTTAAAAATTGTATACCTAATTTCAAGCACATGCATATATATAAACCGAAACCTAAATATTTGAACCAAATTAAAAATATAAACCTATATATTCTCATATAGGTTTAAATTGTTTATGTCCAAAAATATATACATATTCATGCGTATCTACATTCATCCGTACCAAATGGTGTATTGATAACACTTATCTATTATAATTAATCTAGAAAAACCAATAATAAAAAAAATACTTGATCCAAATTTAAGCATTTTCTTTGGTGGAGACCCTAAACAAATTAATTCTAGCTAGGTTATTTTATAAGGTTGTTCTAATACATCTACCGAGCTAGATTCGTTATAAGGACCCTAAATACAATAAATATAGCTTAAATGTCGTTAGACTTTGGCATTAATTAGTAGGTGATGACATGCATGGGTCATACAACTCTTTTGTTTGGTGTATTTATTTATTATTTATATGATATATATAAAGGTTAAAAGAATTTTGAGTGTCTTGCAAATATGGTAAATGTTTTCGTAATATATATTTTGGTCCGGACATTTCTTGGGTTATTGACACATTAGATTAATTTCTTTCATATTAATCACAATTTTAACAAAATTCCAACTAGTTTTTAGGTAATATTAATTTTAATGCGTTATATTTCAACTTGAACAAGTTTATAAGTTCTTCAAATTAACCAAAACTTTAATCCATTTTGTATGGTTTTTTTTTTGTTTGAAAAAATAATATATGTGGGATAGAATGAAGTAAGAATCGAATTGAATATATTTTGCAAGTGTTTTAGGTTATGTGTTTAATTATGATTAGATTTGTTAAAAAAAACTCAAAACAAAAGTGTGAAAAAAAAAAATAGTCTAAAAAACAAAGTCATGACTTTTTACTTATTCATTTGAAGTCTCTCTAAGTTTGACAAGGTTTGCACTTTTGCCAACTCTTTCTCCCGTTAAATCCATGTAATTCGGATTGAATCCTCGCGCTGTCTAAATTTATAACTTACAAATTAATCCATAACGTTTATGGTTAAAAGAATATTAAAAAACTCATTAACTTTGAATATTAATTAAACTAAGTCTTAAATTAAATCTCTATAAATATTATATATCACCACGCACTACACGTACTTAATTAGAAGGTCAAACGATATTGAAATGAATGATAGATAAAAATTGACATAATGTTTTATAAATTCCTTACTAATAAGCCAACCATTTCATTTAAACAAACCCCAAAAAAAAAAAAAAAAAAAACAGAGCCACATTTAAAATGCAATTATATTTTCAAACAAAAACTTGGCTAGCATGAGAAACATCATTTTGCATGCATGTGCATATCCAACGTACAATAAGTAATTAATTAATAGATATTCCAAAAAAGAAAAAAAAATTCACCTCAATTAGATGCTCACAAATACTCAATCCAGTGCATTATTGAAACATCTTGCGAATATATGACAAAATAAAACATAAAATTGATAAAACAACACAATGTATATATATAGCATATATTCTGCAATAAAACAATATTATATATAAAATAAAACAATATTGTAGTTATAAAATAAAACTATATATATATATATATATATATATATATATATATATATATATATATATATATATATATATATATATATATATATATATACCTGCAGGAGAGATGGAGGAGATTGGCGGAGCAGATTCGGCCGAAAAATCACCGGAGACGACAACGGCGAAGTGGAGGTGGCCGTCGGAGATGGGGAGTGAGCTAGCTAGAGAGAGTACTGCTAGCTGAGAGATAGAGTTGAGAGAGAGAGAGCAGGAGATAAGGAAGAGTGAGGGAGATTTCAGATGAGGGAGGAGAAGAAAATGAAGAAGAAAAAATGGCTGGGCTGACTCGGTTGAGGGACTTTGGCTGCCTGGCGGGAGAGAAGAGAGGAGTAATCAAGGGAGAGAGGGAAAATCAAAAAAAAAAAAAAAATACCATGATCAGGAGTGGGTGCGTGCGATGGGACGGCCAGCAGGCGCTGGCCTTCCCAAGGCACCCTCCTGACGTGCCACATAGGCACGTCAGGAATATATATATAATTAGTGGTATATATATATAAATATCATGCATGTTTATATGGTTTATACAAACTAATATAATTAATGATACAAATATGTACTAATTAATGATCAAGGAACAAATTAATAACTTTGAACTGAGCTGTAGGCTTATAGTTCCTGCAACTTTTTTTGAAGTACTCATATATGGCATGTAAATTGCAAATTAATATATACATGCATACATATATAGACATGTAAACTTAAGATGAGAACATGACAAGGGAAAAAAAATTCAAAATTACAAAATAAAAGTAAACAAATGTAACTTGAATAAATGTATAGTATTAACGGTTGATAAGGTTGGTGTACCTGAAGAGTGCAATTAATCTTACCAACAACAATTTCATTTTAACGTGCATGACTCAAACCTAAATGATATATAGCGTGCACGGTTTATATATATATGTGTGTGTGTGTGTGTGTGTGTGTGTGTGTGTGTGTGAAAACTTTAATATCATCGATCACCAATGTTACTTTAATTGTTTTAATTAATTTTAATTAATGAGATACCAATTAAATTTGGTATCTCATAATTAAATGAACAAGAAAAATGCATGTTATATATATATATATCCTTTAGGTTAATTTGAACCATGCATGTTAATTTTTTTTTTGAGAAAAACATAACATTTCATTCAATAATACCACGAGCATAAAACTCTTACATCACAGAGCAAAGCTCTGAAGCAACCATAGCATAAAGCTACAAGATTACCATGTTTAGTACAAGATTTGAGACCAATCCGCTAACCCATGACTAAAATCAGATTTAATATTAGATCTGTGACAGACAGACTCAACCAAATGCATGGATAGCAATTATTCCTCGACCCTAAGAGCGGAAAGACTCTTATGTCGAAACTCTTCCTCCTCGACCGGAAGGCCAGGATAATGATCACATCCACAACCCAAAGGTTTGGACCAAAACTAATTAACCCGAAGGCGACATAGATCGAGTGAGAGAGGAAAGAGCCTTATTACAAGCCCAACAAAACAGGAAAATTAAACAATACAGGAAAAAAACACACGCCAAAACACAAATACATCTTTAAAAAGCAACATAACAGGGAAATAAAACAAGAAAAGAAATAACACACTCCAATCACGCACACGCCAAGAACCGAAAACCAAAGGGGCGTTGGAATCTCATCGCGGCAGGGACGCGTCGAAAGGCCCAACAATGGACGGTGGGCGGAAAAGAGGCGCAGAGAAGACTGGCAAAGCAGGACCTGAAAGCAACCACAAACAAGAAAAAAAGGGAAAAAAACAAGGAACCACCAAAACAAGGAAAAGAAGCACAAAGTGGGACGATGGTAGTTGGAAGGGAGCCGGACCCGTGCAAGCCGAAAACCGTTGCGGAAGGGGCGTGGGAGCTCGACGCGGTGGGGACGCATGAAAGAAAACCCTAATAGCGGGTAGCGAAGCAGCGACACAGGTCGGCGGCGACAACAGACAAAATCCAAACCCACAAAGAGCCAAAACAAGGCCAAGGAGCCCGCTGCAGAAAATGAAGGCAGGGGAAGAAAAGCGACAGGGAAAGGGTAAAAACGGAGAAAAACAGAGGGGAAAAGGAGCGGCAAGGAAGGGGAAGAGAGGAGGCACCGGGGCTAGGGCTGAGGATAAATAACTAGTACCGGAGCTATGAGGACGAGGGGAGGAGGGAGGCAGCTAAACGGCCAACCCTCCTCCCCTGTGTGGCGGAAGCGTTTCGCTTTTCGCTGGCTAGAGAGAGAAAAGAGATGGCTAGGGCTTTTAGGCTAGTTAAACAAATGAATTCATTTGATCACCATGCACGTTAAATTAATGTTATATATATATATATATCCTTTTGCACGTTAAATTAATGTTATATATATATATATCCTTTTGCATGGTTTTGCTATATATATATATATATATATATGGTATCCCGATTAAAGCATGGCTAACCGTCGAAAATTAATTTTTTATTTTTTTTTTATTTTTGAATGTTGAAATAGATTACAGTGTTATAAAAGAAAAGTAATAAAGTATTGGTGTTTGTTTTGTAAAAAATTAATTTTATTGAATGTTAATTGGGATCGATCATATTCTACAATATTAAACCGGATAATGTTGGGATCATATATATTATATATTATTTATATATATAAAATCTAAATATATATTATAGTTACTGACGTGTCAAAGTGACACGCCAACAGTTAGTGATGTGTTACTTTGACACGTCACTAACTGTTGACGTGCTATATCGACATGTCAGGAATTTACTGATGTGTCAAATATTGACACGTCAGTAAATAATAAATTAATTAGTTATTAATTTTAAAATGATGTAAAATTAAATTAGGTTCAAATTTATTGACATGTCAATTATGACACGTCAATAAATACTGACGTGTTGTTTTCAACATGTCAGTAAATATTGACATGTCACTTTTGGCACGTCAGCAAAAAATTTGTTGACATGCCACTTTTGGCACGTCAACATTTACTGACGTGGCAAAAAAATACTACTGTTTGCCACGTCAAAAAATGGCTTCTTTTTTTTTGTAGTGTTATGTTATTTTTAAGCATCGAAACGCTTTGAAAATATCACATATTAAAAATGTGGCATGTTACAGTTGAGAATTGAGTATATTTTCATTAGGTTTCTTACTCTCTATGTTGCAAAAAAGTTTTGAACAAGAAATTGCTTTTTAGTTTTCTTAATAATAAATGTCTCCACTAAAGTTTTTTTTTTTTTTTTTTAAAAAAAAAAAAAATTTTAAAAAGGCATTTTGGGAGGAAAATGTTTTTTTGACTATCACAATAACTTGTAACATTTTTTATATGTGACATTTTCAAAGCGTTTCGATAGGTAGAAATGACCAAAATTTTTATAATTGGAGAATCTACAATTTTTTTTTTTGAAATTGTTGGAGATCTTTATCCATAGTTCATTCACACCCAACAACATTGACCACTATCCCAAGCGGTAGTTCAATTGATTGGGAATCATGTTTTAAGATGCGAAGGTCATTATCTTGTATAACGAGAATTTAAAGTTGTTCTATCTAATGGTGTATATAAAGTCAATATTAACATTTTTTTAAGGGAAATTAGATATAAAATCCTTAGGTAAACGCGCTTTTTTAAAAAACTACCTGGGTTTTTTTTTTTGAAAATTTAGTC
This sequence comes from Corylus avellana, assembly GCF_965113065.1. Taxonomy (NCBI): domain Eukaryota; kingdom Viridiplantae; phylum Streptophyta; class Magnoliopsida; order Fagales; family Betulaceae; genus Corylus; species Corylus avellana. The sequence continues at coordinate 7,088,802 of NC_142496.1, forward strand.
CCTGGGTCACTCGAAACTACTAGAAAACTCCCTACCGTCAATTTTTGTTAACTTCCGTTACTCTAATCAAAACTCACCGTTTTATCTGATTAAAATACTATTTTTTTATTAATTTAATTTAAAAAATTCAATCTTTAAAAAAAAAAAAAAAAAAAATTTTGAAGGGTGGCCAAGGGTGGCACCACCACCCCTGGCCGCCCACTCACCCCCTCCCCCGTATGGGGTGGCCGTAAGCCACCCCAGGGGTGGTTCGCCCACCCCTGGGGTGGCTTGCGGCCACCCCCAGGTGGTTTGGGGTGGCCTGCATGGGGAAGCGGGCTTCTTGTTCTGCAGCAAATTGTTCTTGCAGTCGTTTCTGCTCCCGAAATTTTCGCTTTTCCTCTTCCTTTTTCCTGTCGTAGCACACTATATTCTTCCAAGCTTTGTAAGACAGGAACCTTGTCATATAAGAAAGGAATTCCTTTCTCTATCTCCCAAGCTTTTACTTTTGCAATCAAATTCTCGCAAATAGATGATATTTTGCTGACCAGGTTCCGTGCTTTTTCAGCATGTTTCTGATTTTTGTGTGCTTCCTCTCCTCTTCCAGCACTATAGCGATTTTCATCCCTTTCATATTCTTCAAGCCACTTCTCCTCCTCAATTGCATATCTCCATTTCTCCACCTTGTCCAAGATATCCTTCCTGCTTAGAGCTTGCTCTTTGGCTTTTGCAATCTGATCATCCATGCTTGAAAGAAGATCAGACAGATTAACATTACCAGAATCTACGAGGCTCCCGAGAATCTCTCGCGCTACATCACTATCTACATCCATATGAACCCCTCGGTAGATTTCTTCTAGTTCATTTTGCCTCTTAAACACCAACTCCTTCATTTTGCCTCTCGCTGTCACTCTCACCAATTTCATCCCATATTATCTGCAATTCGTGAAGAAGAGAGGCGCAAGTGGTGCGAGTGGGGGGCATATTCGTCATTTCACAAGCGCTTGAAGAAGAAAGAAGAAGAAGAAGAAGCCAGAGAGAGAGAGCAGAAGAGAGGAGCCTTACGAGCGTTCGCGAGCCACCCCATGGGTGGTTTGGGGTGGCCCGCAGGCCACCCCATAGGGGTAGGGGTTGGGGGGGAGGGGGTGGCCAGGGGTAGTACCGCCACTCCTGGCCACCCTTCAATTTTTTTTTTTTTTTTAAAGATTGAATTTTTTAAATTAAATTAATAAAAAAAATAGTATTTTAATCAGATAAAACGGTGAGTTTTGATTAGAGTAACGGAAGTTAACAAAAATTGACGGTATGGAGTTTTCTAGTAGTTTCGAGTGGCCCAGGGACTAAATTTTCAAAAAAAAAAACCGAGGGAGTTTTTAAAAAAAGCGCGTTTACCTAAGGATTTTATATCTAATTTCCCTTTTTTTTTAAAAAAATTATAATAATGTGAAAATATGTATACCGTTAGATGCACCGATTTTATAAATGTGGTTAATGTATGCAAGGATTAGTTGTGAATCCATCTAAACTCTTTAACTAATCCCTAACTCTTTCCTTTTAACTACATCAATTTTTAATTTATTATTGTTAAGAAAAGGTAGAACAAGCATAATTATATAATTTTCAACAGCGGTATGAACTTTAATTAGTAAGTAATTGTTTCTTAATTAATTATATATATATACACGTAAGAATGTATATATTGTTGAAGTTTCAAGACTCTGCCCTGCGTGCACTCACCATCCGGTGACTTGGCCATCATATAATATTACAAGTTTCTGTTGAAGTTTCTTCTCGTTTTCCAATTTTCTATTTAGGTTTACTATAAAAGGCAATCCCTTTATAGTAATTAACATGCAAATTAAGCAGCAGGCTCTAGTAAGCTTATATTTTCTTGCTGAGGTTCTTCACCTTTCACATTCACATTCACTAGTAAGTTAACTCTCTATGACGAATAGAAGGCATGATGAAGAGGAGAATATGGTTGCACTCTATGAGGCCTCACTGAATAGGTGTGTAAGCACCTTGAACACCTTGATCCAAAGGGATCCACTCATCCTTAATAAAGTTTCACTCACATCTTTAAGTGAGACCCCCTTACACATAGCAACTTTGCTTGCCCACCTTGAATTTTGTAAAGTTATTGTCTGTAAGAAACCTAAACTTGCTGAAGAGGTGGACTCGCTCGGACCAACACCTCTTCACTTGGCTTCTGCTGAAGGCCACACTGAGATTGTACAAGCATTGTTGCAAGCAAATGCAGATGTTTGCTTAGCTCATGATCAAGATGGGAGAATTCCTCTCCACTTAGCCGCAATGAGAGGACGAATAGAGATGATAAAAGAGTTAATTATTGCTCGGTGAGAGTCCATTCGAGTTAATCTCAATGAAGGCAGTGTATTGCAATTGTGTGTTCGATATAATCATCTGGATGCTCTAACTTTGCTAGTGGAATCTGCTGATTGTGATGAAATTCTCAACTCCGAAGACCATGATGGTAACTCTATATTGCATTTAGCTGTGATGCTCAAATAAATTAAGGTGCGTTAACAACCGAACGAACTGATACCACCTAAAAAGGCCGTTAAAAATGGCAAAGTTTCAAAAATGGAAAAAAACCACAAAGGACTTGCTGCATGATCATCAAAAGTCTGCTTAGAAAACCAAAGTAGATCATCACTGGTCAAAACAGAAGAACTCTGTCAAAAAAGAGATAAAACAGGTCAGAACAAGCAACTAGCCTGGAAAAGAAAAGCAAAGAATGGAAAATTATAGGGAAAACAAAAAAGACAGTAAGCTCTCAGACTAGTAACACTGACGGATGATATGGCGAAGGAAGGTGAAAAGGACATAGTGGCTTGCCGGCACGTGTAAGCCACTTGCCGGAGCGTGATGACCACGCGCCGGCGGCTGGTTTCGGGAGGCAGAGCCGCACCGCAAGAGACCAGATACAGCAACTGGAGGCAGAGGAAGAGGCCATGAGTGGCGTTAGTCTACTCACATGTCTGCGAGTGGTGGCCAGCCGGTGAAACAATTGATGGCATTGAAACAATTATGTTTTATTGTTTAAAACATATAAATGTAACTTACACATTTTTTTTGTCACGCCTAATGTTAGAGTATGAAATATATAGGAAATATAATATATTTTTTTAATATTAATTTTTTCAGTTGTTCTCGACTACCCTTAATACTTTAAAATCATTACATAATTTGTTCATTTTAATAGTATTGAATATATCATTCTCAATGTGCGCAATCAGACAATCCTTTATTCGTTGATCTCTCATTCAGTTACGTAAACAATTTTTAACAATATTTATTGTTAAAAATGCTATTTCAATGGTAGATGTCACAACTAGCAGAATTAATGACAATGTCACTAATGAATAAACCAATGGATATACAATATCTTTTTTCATCTCTATCATCCCTTTGAGTATTGTTAATTCTTTCATAGTTATGCAAATGCAAAATAACTATAATAATAATAATAATAATAATAATAATAATAAAAAGTTACAGTTTCATCAAAAAAATCAATCGTTATTGAATTTACATTGTAGTTGTGGGACATCACACCATGTTTATTCTAAACATTGCAATCCACATGAAAGTAATTGTTTATCTTTTGCAACTTATGTACAAACTCGCCAACAGCTTTCAGACTAAGATATATATATATATATATATATTTGTTTTAAAATTTTTATTTTTATGGTCCACTTGTGGGTTTGGACTTAGATAATCAAACCAGTGGCTTGATAATAATTTCATTTTAGGAGTCGATCTTTCTCAGCTTGATTATGAAGTGAACAACCACATTGTGGTTATGTGGTGTGTGTTGGTAGTGGAGATAGGTTGAAGTTGTTAATTTAGGCACGGTTTATCAATTTGTTAAACCTGAATATTGTTAAGTATGCTGACTTTCGTATACGTTGATGTTGCTCACGCTTAAGACTTGATAAGATTCTATTATGTTTGTTGATTGATTGTTTATTTTATCATTTACAGTTAGTGCGGAGAGGTCGGGCGGTTCTCATTGTGTTGACTCGGATTTGGTTGGAGTGTTTTGCTGCTGTATTCGCAAATGAAGTTGTATATTTTATATGTTTTGTTGATGTATAGTTAGATATATTTTGCGATAATAGAGACAGTTTGATTGTTTGTTAACAAATATTTTTTTGTTTAAGATTATTTGTAATAGTTGATGGATATTGATAGTTTTTTTGATAGATCGATGGATATTAATTAATGTAGTTGTAGTAGATGTGTAACTCATATATTACGTGCGGCAACTTCAAAATTCAGGTATAACACCCCGAAAAAATCGAAAAATTAATATGGGGAGTGGAAAAAAAAAAAAATTCTGGCAGACTTTGGTGACGTGTCAAAATTGCCACGTCACCCTTTGGTAATGTGTCCTATTGATGACACATCACCAAAGGGGTCACATGCCAAATTTGACACGTTACCACTTTGGTGATGTGTCAAATATGCCACGTCACCAAAGAGTGACTTGTAAATTTTGGACACATCACCAAAGTGGTAACGTGTCAAATTTGCCACGTCAAAAAAGTTTTGTGACTTGGCCAAATTTGACACGTCAATAAATTTTGATAACCTGGCGTACTCGCCACGTCATAAAAATTTATTAACATGCCAATTTTGACACATCACCCTATGGTGACGTGGCAAAATCAACATGTTACAACTACAATAGTAACGTGTTGATTTCTGATACGTCACCATAGGGTGATGTGTCAAAATTGGCACGTTACTAAACTAGTAGTAACATGTTGATTTTTGATATGTCACCAAAGAGTGACATGTTAAACAAACACACATTACTAAGGCCCCATTAGTCACACCCACGTTTTTGACTCGCCACACATGTTGCTAATGACACAGGCTTGACACGTCAACAACGGGTTGTCAGCAAAATCTTAATTTTTTGTAGTGTATCCACATATGTCTACACCATATGATTTAAAAATATATTTGGTTAAAAATCTTGGTAATCAAGGTGTTTTGCATGAAAAAATATGCACAAATCATTGGTAGCTTGATATTTTGAAAAATTGAACATGCCCTGCTATTGCATATGTTGTTAGCAAATTAAGTAGATATACTCATAATCATGGTATTGAGCATTTGTGATGCTATCTCTAAATTGTTGAGATTCTTAAAGGGCACAATTAATTTTGGTTTGTTATATTGTGATTATTCTGCTATATTTAAAGGATATTGTGATGCTAATTGCATTTTTAATTCACATGAGCAAAGCCTACTAATGGTTATTATGTGTTTACTTTGGTTGGAGGAGCTATCTCTTGGAAGTCGTCAAAGCAAACTTGCATAGTAAGGTTTACTATGAAGTTAGAGTTAGTTACCTTGGAGACGGCAGGAACTGAAGATAAATTGTCAATGAGCCTATTGATAATTTATATGCTAATACCGTTCCAACTATATGCTTATTGTGATTATTAGGCTGCCAAAGCTCGAGCAAAGAATTTATAATAAGAAAGTGCACAATATTGTGAGGCAGCTTATTGAGACCAATGTAATGTTGTAACACTCTGGTCCCATAATGAAAAGATGAGAAGAAGCCCACATAGAGTGAGTGGTTTATAAAGATAGTTATGGCTCTTAAGTCCCACATTGCTTAGTTACTAGGTGAAATTGAGCTTTTATAATAATTCTAGGGAAGCTTCAAATTGACTAGTCATTTTGGGGTAATAGTGCAGACGTGGCTAGCACTTTTTTTTGCGACGTTCCAAATGGTATCAGAGTCACCTAGTAACGCCAAGTCATGTGGTACTAGAGCGCCGCATGATGTGGCCCTGACGAGGATGTCAGGAATGTAAAGGAGGGAGTTTGTAACACCCCGGTCTCATATTGAAAAGATGAGAAGAAGCCCATATAAAGTGGGTGATTTACTAAAATCGTGATGCAGCGTGACTTAGGAGGCTGCACCGAAGAACAACAATAAAAGAATGGATAAACAATTCTAGATCTAGATTCTATGAAAGACCTAAGAATTCTTCTAAAAACAATAGATACTCTCTAAAGTGAACAAAATCAAAATCAATAATAAACAAAATCAACTGTTTTCTCTGGAGGCTATAAGCATATATTTATAGCCCCAAAACCCTAAATATAATAAAATATGACATAAATATCCCCAAAACCCTAAACCTAATAAAATAACGAAATATTGACTCCCAGAACCCTAATCCTATTAAAACAAGGAAATAAAGACAACTTAACCTAATTTAACAATGCAGAAAATTAACATAATGCTCCGTGTGCGATCGATCGCAGGTACAAGTGCAATCAATCGCAGTTCCAGGGACTTGGTGCGCAAATGTCCGGAATTGCGCTCGATCGCAGGTACATGTGCGATCGATCGCAGGTACAGGGAACCCGCGATCTACATCAGATAGTAATGGGTGTTATCTCCTATGAGACTTGGGTAGGTCTCTAGAACGCTCATGAAAGCCATTTTATGGTATAACAACAAAAGATGCAAAGTGAGTACAGATGAGTTTAAAACTCTTAATGGATCCATAGTCCCTACTTATTGGGATGAAGTGTTTTCTACACACATTCTTGATGCATGCCACCTATATGACTGTGGAGGTGGTGCTGCTTCCTATGAGACTTTAGCAAGTCTTTAAAGCACTCATGAAATCTAGAGGCGGATGGCCTGTAAAAGGCGCCAACCCGCTATAGAACAACCCCTTTTTTTTTTCTTTTTTTTTGAATTCTTTTTCTTTTTGGAGAAAGTTATGTGGGTGATAAGTTTGGCCAACTTATGGATTTGGTTAAAAGAGTCTAACTCTACTACGATTCATTAAGTTCATATCTTATTTATCCTAGGTGCGATTAAAACCGTCGGGTACCACATCGATGCATGCTTTAAATCTCGCATTATTTTAATGTTTATAACATGTGAGAGATTGTTGTAATATGTGTGTTTCAAACATGATTTCCTTTTCAGCCTTCTTTAAATGCTTTTACCATTTGATGTAAGACATATTTAAGAGTTTTATGAGAAAAAATCAAATGAATTTAATTGATTTTTACCATTTTTGACTGTTAGCCTTTAACAAATTGTTTTGAACGTCATTAACAAATGTTTTATGGTTTTGACATTATGACTGTTTGGTCATTATATTGTCTTCAATGTTTTATAGGAAAAACCTACCAGCATTCACTTTTTTTTTCTTTTTTTTTTTTTTTTTTTTTGTGGCATGTCAGCACAAGAGGGGAGGGGGATTCGAACTAGTGACTTCCGCTTCATTAAACGTGGTCCCAACCGATTGATTTACCTCTTGAGGACCAGCATTCACTTTTATATATATTGAGTTTGCAAAGAGTTATATATATATAACAAAATCCCACTAGTACGTGGTTACAAAAGCATATTCTTCTTAACAATCAAAAACCACCTTTTATATAAATTTGGTTCTCTATATTTTTTGAGAAAGAAGAAAAACTATTGATGTTTGGTTTTTCACTTATCACTTTCTCGTTTTATTTGGCAAAATCATCAAAGGGTTGTTCTATAATTAGTCTTCGTTCTTTGAAGTGTATCTTTAATGAAGGTAGACGCTATAGTCTGATCCTGGGAAGTTGTGTGTCAAAAAATGCGATTGCACAAAGTTATATACTCCGGGATACACGAATCAATCTTTGAGGACAACGCTCTTGCTTGATTCTATACCATTGTGAGATATTTCCATACTCCACTTTTCATCTATTGTAATTTATTTATTTTATTGTTAATTTTCAGATTTATATTATTTTATTTCAATAAAAATTTTGTGCGCCAGCCAAAATTATTTCCAACATTTTTGAATAGGTTATCTTATCTTTTTGTAATTACTTGGACCTATATGTAAGGAGGAGGTTGTAGGTACGTGTGATTCCAAGTAGATTTCGAGGGGGACGACTTGTATTTTACACAAATAATTGTAGTTGTGGGACATCACACCATGTTTACAATTGGATAAATTTGAAGATTCTAAACATTGCATTCCACATGAAAGTAATTGTTTGTCTTTTGCAGTTTATGTACAAAATCACCAGCAGCTTTCAGACTAAGATATATATTTGTTTTAAATTTTTTATTGTTATAGTCCACTTGTGGGTTTGGACTCTGAGAATCAAACAAGTGGCTTGATAATAATTTCATTTTAGGAGTCAATCTTTCTCAGCTTGATTATGAAGTGAGCCACCACGTTGTGTTCTTGTTTCAAAATTAAGTGGTACATCCATTTTGATCCTTACATAATTTATTTTTTTCATTGAATTATTAATATCCTCCGCAAAGGATCTATATGTAGAATGGGCACTCTATTCCATAAGAATAATTATTTCATTTCAGAAGTTTATTCCACCTAATCAAAGATGCTCTTAGAACATGTATATATATACCATAAATGCTTCGAAAAAATCATGTATAAAAAAGCAGGGGTGGAACTTGCTAGTAAAGCTTTGGTGGGACTAATTCCCCCAAAATTTTAAAATTATCCCTAAATTTCACGCTTTTTATATAATAAGTCCCCCAAAATTTTAAAATTGCCCTTAAATTTTAAACATTTTGCAGTTATGTCCCCCACACTTCAACGTGTGGTTCCGCCCCTAGCCAATAAAAGGATTATTTCTGAATCATCTAAACTCTCCTGCGGCTAAGCCGTAACTGTTTCCTTTTACCTACATTAATTTTTTTTTTTTTTTTTTCAATTTATTATTGTTGGGCAAAGGTACAATAAGCCTAATTATATAATTTTAATTTACAACAGCGGTAACATTATGAAATTCAATTAGCAAGTAATTATTTCTTCTAACAACTTGTTAATTAAGGACCTTTGTGAATGTGTCATGCATGACACCACGTTTCTTTGATAATTAAGAAGAGGACGAGAGGAAAAAAAAAACAAACAAGTTAATTATTTTTTTGAAAAATATGGAGCTTTCATTGATGAAATTTCATGAGCATAAAGCTCTTACATCACTGAACATACAATTCTGAGAAATCATAACCAAAAGCTATGAAGGTTACAAAATCATAAAAATGACTTCAAGCTTCCGCTAACCTATATATAATTACATTGAAAGAACATATCTGTTTCGTGCAGACTAGATCTATGACATGGGTAGCCCAAATCCAAAAATAAAAATAAAAAACAACTAGAAACGAAAAATCCGGTCATGAGAGTTAAGCCTCCACACCAATCCACTCTATCCTCAACCCGAAGGCTAGGAAAAACAAAACACAAGAACTCCACAAGCAGCAGCGGACGATCACAGCATCGTAGACATTCCTTCGGAAGATACACCTTGGCCAAAGAAGACGATCAGATCTAAGATTGAAGAGACTAAGTCTGGATCTAGTTCTAGATTTACAAACTAGATCTAAAACAACCCGCCAGAAACGAAAACCGGATGAGCGTGTAGAAAAGACACCGAACACTGTTACCGTGAAAGGGGAGGAGAGTAGATCTAGATCTAGATCTTCACTCCTCTTGAAATGCTTCTTGGTGTTATCTAGAAGAAAAGAGAGAGGACTTCTAGACCACTGCAAATTCTTAGTACATCATTTAAGTTCAAAATTAGTAATTTAATAATATTTTACAATTAAATATAAAATGCAATAATTAGTATATCATAAGGTATGATAATGCTTGCTTGATTTTTTTTTTTTTTTTTTTTTTCAAAAAAAAAAAAAAAACGTTAGTTTATTGTACATCCTTTTAAGTTTTCTGTGATAATTAAGACGTCTTTTCTTAATTAATTTCTCTTTATTTTGAGTGTCAATTTAATTCATACACATCACTTAAAGAAACCTCACGCTTGCTGTGCATATGTCCTGCAGGCTTGACATTTTATATATATTATTGTTGTTGACATCGATCTCTTTTTATAGTCAACAGAACCACTACCCGACTTAGGGCTTGTTTGAATGTGCATTTAAATTGTCTAAAAGTGCGTTTAACGCTCAAAATGTCCGTTTGAAGAAAAAAAAAAATCTGTTTTGTAAAACAAAAGATAGGTGCTTTTAAGAGTCAAAAAGCCCTCGAACATTCGGACTCGAAGTCGAAAGTTCGGTCAAAGAACATGGAATGTTCAGTGAAAATGCTAAGGTCCATACAAGGCTCCTATTTTCAAATCAACACGTAGAAAATCTTATCCTAGGACTTTAATAAGTTCGCACTAAGATTAACATCAAACGTTCGGTGGGCCCCAACTGAATATTCGGTCAGAGGTAAAAATAAGGTTTTTGGTTTGTTTTCTTAAATAACAAGGGTCATTACAACAATTGCAAGTAGTTGTTGTTTTATAAAAATGTTTAAGAAAAATATTTGTTTATCCTTAATGACCGGGATTGGGTTTTAAATTTTTGGGGCATCAAAATTTATCAGGCTTTTCTATGTTTTCTCCTATTTATATACTCTTTAGGATATGATATTTTACGTGTGACATACACCTCTTGATCCTTGTATCTTTTATGGCTTAGCATCATTGATAAAGATAAATTTATTGGAGTCATAGAGAGAAAGTCGACTAATAAACCAATTACTTTTGAAAAGTCCTTGCTTCTTTGTGTGTGGAATAACTTTCCGGTCTTGGCTTGTTTAGCGTTTACTTTTGTAGCTAAAAGAGATGCAAATTGTATTTGCATACACCTTATACTAAATTTAATATTCAAATATTTTATTTATTTTCAACGACCCATTTTGGTCATTTTATTTTTACCTTTTTCTTGTCCTACCCTTCCACAAAGTCGACACGGTAACCAGTATAAAATCACGTGGGTAAGAAAAAAGCAAGGACCTGAGGGCGGCCAAAAACCCAGATTCAGAAAAGTTTCCGACTTGAAGTTCTTCTGGTTCCTCCTTTGATTGGAGTTTCTTCAGTTTTCACATTCACAGGTGAAGGATGGATAGAAGGCTTGTTGCAGAAGAGAAAATTATTGCAGAACTCTATGAAGCCTCCCGGAATGGGTGTGTAAGCACCTTGACCACTTTGATCCAAAGGGATGCGCGCATTCTTGATAGAGTTTCACTCACATCCTTTAGTGAGACCCCCTTACATTTAGCTGCTTTGCATGGCCATCTTGAAATTAGTAGACTTATTCTTAGCAAGAAACCTACACTTGCAAAAGAGGTGGACTCGCTAAGACGAACCCCGCTTCACTTGGCTTCTGCCGAGGGTCACACCGAGATAGTAAAAGCATTGTTGCAAGCAAATAAAACTGTTTGCTTAGCTTTTGATCAGAATGAGAGAATTCCTCTCCACTTTGCTGTAATGAGAGGACGAATAGAGATCATTGAAGAGTTAATTAGAGTTCAACCAGAGTCTATACAGAAGAATCTCAATGGTGGGAGTTTATTGCACTTGTGTGTTCAATATAATCAGCAGGATGCTCTAGAATGGCTAGTGAAGTGGGCTGATTGCAATGAACTCCTCAATTCCAAAGACCATGATGGCAACTCCATATTGCATTTAGCTGTGATGCTGAAGCAAATGAAGGTGCGTTAAAAATATCTGTTACTACTCTCTTATAATAGATATTTCTTTCTAATGATGTATAAAGTAGAACAATGTCTGCGTCTATGAATTTATTTGAGATCAACTTCTCTTTTTTCCTTCCTTTTTTCGCGAGCTTGTTTTGCATTCATAAAGTAGGACTAAAATTGTAAATTGGTAGAAGATATATTCGTATGTAAAGGAAAAAAAAGAAGGAAGAATCACAATGTTGTCATACATGCCCACAAAAAATAGAAAAATCCTCTTTTCATGTGGTTCTTCTAAAGATCATGCAAAGAGATACGTAATAAATAACCCAAGAAATATCATTCAATGTGGTTGAATTAAATTTATTTGGGTTTCTTTTTGTTGAAGTGCTTTTAGAGTTTCCGGTAGCTATTGGTCAATAGAATGTTCTGTTTGCGCAGGCCATAAAATATCTACTTTCAATACCTGCAATTAAAAGAGAGGCTAATGCCACAAACAAGCTTGGCTACACAGCTTCAGATGTCTTAGAGGCCTGTGATGTCTGTTCAAGAGATTTTAAATGTTTTGAAATCCAAAAAATTCTAAACGAAGCTAGCGTGAGAAGATCAAAGGGTCTAAATTCTTCCCTACCACCCACACCGAGTGGTACTAGTGTTAATGAAGCCCAAGAATCTCAATCAGGGTTTAGGAGATGGTGGTGGTGTGTTCTTTCAGCATTAGATAAACGCTTGAAGCGTCAGGGAAATTGGATGGAGGAAACACGTGGCACATTGATGTTAGTGGCTACTGTCATAGGAACCATGGCTTTCCAAGCTGGGATCAGCCCACCAGGTGGCGTTTGGCAACAAAATATACCCAACTCCATGGATGGTTTCAATTGTAGCGACGTAAATGTATGTAAAGCCGGCAAAGCAGTTTTATCTTGTTCTGATCAAGACGATATATACATATTGTTCTTGTATTTCAATAGCATCTCGTTCTTTGCATCTTTGGGCGTCATACTTTTGGTTATTACTGGATTTCCAATTAGGAGTAGGTTTTTTATATGGCTTTTGACATCAGCCATGCATACCGCAGTCGCGCCCATGACACTTACCTATACAACGGCAGTACATCTTGTAACCTCAAAATATCTTTTTGAAAGAATTACTTCGTTGGGCTCGAAATTATTTTTAGATTGGTGCGGATTGCTTGCGATTGCTGTTGTGATTCACATAATTCGCCTACTGCATTGGATGGTGAAGAAGTTGATTCACATAATTCTCCAACTGATCTATTCGATGTTGAAGATGTTCTGTAATTTCATACACAAGTTAACAAGGAGTGCAACAGAAGACCGAGCTAATGCCTAAGAGGAAAAATGTCATTATCAGAATTTCTGTTTAGCTTGGAATATGAACAGAATTGAAGGAATTAAAAATGATTGGCCTTGTTATCTTTTGCTATTGTGTTCTATTTTAGATTATTATGTTAAAGAAATTTGGCATGCTTTTTTTTTTGGCTGACTTTTGCCTTAAATTTGGATATTGTTTGATGGTTTATGGAGGAGTTATGCTAAATGACATCCCATGTCCTCTTTGTGTCATTTCTAAATCAATGTGACTTTTAAAATTACTATTTGATTTTCAATAGATTACTATTAAATTTTGATTTAGTAATGATTTTAAAAACCACATCAATTTGAGAAAACATAAGGAAGACCCACATCTTCCTTTTAACATTAGTCTTTGTGGAGACATTTTTGGTATTTTATGCATTTAGAGTTGGTAATCTAGTTTTGTTGGATGTGGATTAGGCATAGTTGGCAATGCATTATTTGGCTCTATTTAATTTATACATTGAATGCAATATTGTTATGGTATTGGGAATGAGACATTGATGAATTGAAAAGGTCATTATTGGCCTCAATTTTCAGTCATGCCACCTTAGGTCATGCCCCAAGTTCTAGAGGTAGAGAAATTAGGAGAAATTGTAACATATTCTCTTTAAAAATTTTATTCTTCTACCACAGGTTCCCACAAAAACATAAAATCACCGGTGCACTATAAACTCCCATTATTATGAACTCACAAGCTCATAATGTGCCAGCATTCAATGAGCGATAAAGTTACTAAAACAAACCTTAGAACCATACAACCTTAAAACTTTAAAACAATACATACTACATTTCTTTCCTTACAACTCAAGAACTACAAGATCTTAATTCTTAAGTTATAGTACATACCATATTGCTCTTGCTGAAAATATGAGCCACTAATCAAATGGGTGAAAGCTTTACACTTAAGAGTCCAACCTCTCGACTTTGTTGTAGTATTCCCTAAAGTTGCGCCATAGTCACTGCACTATCTGTAATTGCAATTTGAAATTGAATACATATTACATTTACAAGTAGAAGTGGGTAAGTTTACGACTTAGTAAGTAAATTAAAGTTAAGCAACGTGTGCAAGTAAGCCTCATTAAGTTCTTGAACATAACCTGTTTTGTAGAAATCTCAAAGAATCATAAACAGGATATTCTAAGTAAAATCGATTATGTTTTTACTGTAAAATAAAATAGCTTAAGGTTTCATTCTCTTTGTTTTCTTTTTATAAACTATTATAGCTTAAGGTATCACTGCACATAAGAAAATTAATGTTTTATTCAAGAAAATACCATTATACTTTTGTTTATAAAGCGAGATTATTCTTTTGAAAGATGTTTTATTTTCATTTCATCGAGACTGTTTAACCTTAACCCACTTACCTGGCATTGCACGTCCAAAATTAAACCATAATTTCCAAAAAAACAAAGCTTAAATGACAACACAACAAGAAATTTACTCATCAGGGGCGACTATTAAGTCGCCCCTAATAGTTAAGTATTAGCGTCCACTTTAAAGTGGACGCTAATAGCCGACCGAAAAGATGAATATTAGCGTCCACTTTACAGTGGACGGTAATAACTTGACCCTAATATACACGCGGGAATTATTCAAGCGGCCAAAAAAAAAATACTTTTAGCGTCGACATTTATCGATGCTGATAGTGGAGCAATAGCGTCCACTTACACTACAAGAAATTTACTTATCAGGGGCGACTATAAAGTTGCCCCTAATACTCCACTATTAGGGGCGACTTTTGAAAGTCGCCCCTAATAGTTAAGTATTAGCGTCCACTTCAACGTGGTCGCTAATAATGGGTCGAAAGGTTGAACATTACAGTGGACGCTAATAAGTCGATCCTAATATATATGCGGGAATTATTCAAGAGGCAGGAAAAATATTAGTGGCCAAAAACAAACTTTTAGCGTCGACTATAATAGTGTACCAATAGGGTCCACTTAAGTCGACGCTAAAAGCTGGAAAAAATAAAATAAAATAAAATAAAATAATAATAATCATCTCAATAGAAAGTGGACGCTAATAATTAAGCATTAGGATCGACCCTAAAGATTAGGAAGAAAAAAAAAAATTGTTGAGCAATAGGGTCGACTAAAAGTGGACGTTAAAGACCAATTATTAGGGTCCACTTTGAAAGTGGACGCTAATACCTACTCTTTAGGACCCTAAAGAGTATGTAGAATTTTTTTTTTTTTTTTAAAAAAAAAAGAAAATTGCTGAGCAATAGGGTCGACTAAAAGCAGACGCTGAAGACCCATTAGCATCCACTTTGAAAGTGGACGCTAATACATACTCTTTAGGGTCGACTTTAGTAGACCCTAAAGAGTATGTTGAAAAAAAATAAATAAATAAATAAATGAAAAAAAAGGAAAATAAGAAAATTGCTGAGCAATAGGGTCGAGTAAAAGTCAACGCTGAAGACTCATTATTAGCGTCCACTTTGAAAGTGGACGCTAATACATACTCTTTAGGGTCGACTTGAGTGGACCCTAAAAAGTATGTAGAAAAATTTAAAAAAAAAATAAAAAAATAAAAAGAAAATTGCTGAGCAATAGAGTCAACTAAAAGTGGACGCTGAAGACTCATTATTAGCGTCCACTTTTGTGACGTGTCGTTTTGACACGTTACCAAATTATGACATATAATTAATTAGTAACGTATTATAATGACATGTTACCAATTTGGTAACGTGTCAAATTGGTACGTTACCATTTTGGTATACTTAATTGCGTGTCATTATGACACGTAATTAAGTACTAGCGTGTCATTATGATACGTAATTAATTGGTAACATGTCATTATGGCACATCACCAAATGGTGACGTGTGAAGTTTTAAATGTTATTAAAATATCTAGTAACGTGTCATAAATTGTCACGTCACTACATGGTGACGTGGCAGAAATTAATGAATAGTATACACGTCACTAGTAGTCCATTTTTTTTATAATAAATGCTGGGATTAACGTGAGAAAGTATGAAGAGCTTTGAAGGAAAACTGGTTGGCCTTGCTATTGTACGTAGTATGTGTTATGTTAAAGACGTTGGTATACTTTTGTTGCTGACTTTTTCCTTGAATTTGGATATTGTTTGATGTTCTGTGGAGACATTGTTGGTCTCTTGTGCATTTATCTCACCAAGCCTTATATATAGAGTTATAGTGAATAGCGATAGACATGTGGATGATCTGGACAAGCATACTTTGCAGATTGGGAGTGGAAACATTATGAACTACATATATTTTTCCCATGGCGCACCAGATGGCGTCAAGAGCTATAACTACAAAGAGCTGAAACTCATAACCATATCACATAATTACTTTTTTGAAATGAGCCTTTTTTTTTTTTTTTTTTTTGGCTTATTTTGATTTTTTGGGCATTTTTAAAATAAATATAAAGGCTTCAACATGTGAAAATGCTCAACAATTTTATCAATCGAACCCCAAACTATATATATATATATATATATTCCAAATGTTTTTATGGGCTGGGAAATTAGATGCAAAGGACGTACAATGAAAAGGACAAAAAAAAAAGCTTGACTCCTATTCCAAATCATCTCTTTCTTCTCGGTAGTACTAAAAAACTAACAATTAACAACATTCCTTACTATGAAAGCACCATTGCCAATCTCTCTAAGCATACAAATTCTAATAATGAAAGCATAATTCCGCTATTACATTTAAATTGCACAAAAAATTTGTGTCGTGTATTCCTCAGAATATCTATGATGTTGTACTCCTCCGCTGCTGAGTCTAGTGGGGTTTTATTGTTTTTAGTTTTTTTTTTCTTTGATTTATTTTTTGTTCCTTTTGTCCTGGCTTTTGGGTTGACGACATGAGTTGACTCTTGATCTTTGGCTAAGGAGGATTAGATTGATGTGGGGGTTTATTTTTCATGGTTAGAAAATAAGTTTTGGGAATTTAAGCTACCAATTTCTTAGATCTAGTTTGCTTGAAACAGATTTATTTCATAACTGAAGTTGTTCATGGGTTAGTGAAAGCTAGTATCATAGATAGGATTTGACTGTAAGAATTTTTTTATTGTATCTATGACTTTGCAATTTCATAGCACTTGGCTATATTTTATAGAGTTTTTATGCTCTTGATATTTTATCAATGAATTTTGAAAGATTCCCGTTAAAAAAAAAAAAAAAAAAAAAATTAAAAAAAAAGGCCCCTAATACATAGTTGGACCAGATTGGAAACAATATTTGTCAATATACCATCATCGGACGCGGTCATTAATGGCAATACTCTTCCAAATGATTAGGATCTCCTACAATTTCAAAAAAAGTGTAGATTATCAAATTCAAAAATTAATTTATGTTATTTTTAGGCATCGAAATGCTTTGAAAATATCGCATATTAAAAGGTGCCATATTATAGTTGAAAATTGAGTATATTTTGATCGGGTTTCTTACTCTCTATGTTGTGAAAAAGTTTTGAACAAGAAATTGTTTTTTGGTTTTCTTAATAATAAACATCTCTACAAAAGTTAGAAGAAAAAAAAATCATTTTGGGAGGAAAATGTTTTTTGACTATCTCAATAACTTGTAACATTTTTTATATATGACATTTTCGAAGTGTTTCGAAACTTAGAAACGACCAAAATTCTATAATTGGAGAATCTACATTTTCTTTTTTGAAATTGTTGGAGATCTTTATCCATAATTCATTCACACCCAACAACATTGACCACTTTCCCAATTAATCCTAATAGAAAATGAAAGCATAATCCTAATGATCACACTACAAGAAATCTACTCATCAGGGGCGACCTTATTAGGGGCAACTGCAAAGTGGACGCTAATGATCACATATCAGTGTCCACTTCCAAAAGTCGATGCTGATAGTTGATTATTAGCGTCCACTTTACAATGGACGCTAATATGTCGACACTAATATACTAGCGAGAGTTATACCAGAGGTTGGAAAACAATTAGGGCCAACAAAATAACTATTAGCATTGACAAATGTCAACGCTGATAATAAACTATCAGCGTCTACTCAAAGTCTTGTAGAAAAATAAAAAAATAAAAAACAAATAAAACTAGAAGATTAACAGCGTCCACTCAAAGTGGACGCTGATCATAGCTCAATAGCGTCCACTTTCAAAGTGGATGCTGATGATACGTCATTAATATCCAATTTAGTGGACGCTAATGCTATAGTACAAAAATAAAAAAATAAAAATAAAAATAAAACTAGAAGATCAACAGCATCCACACAAAGTAGACGCTAATGATAGCTCAATAGCGTCTACTTTCAAAGTGGACACTGATGATAGGTCATTAGCGTCCAATTTAGTGGACACGAATGCTCTTGTAGAAAAATAACAAAAAAAAAAAAAAAAAAACAAATAAAACAAATAAAACTAGAAGATCAACAGCGTCTACTTTGAGTGGACGCTGATGATATGTCATTAGCGTCCAATTCAGTGGATGTTAATGCTCTTGTACAAAAATAAGAAAAAAATAAAACTAGAAGATCAACAGCGTCCACTCAAAGTAGACGCTGATCATAGCTCAATAGCGTCTACTTTCAATAGGTGAATTAGTTTGATTGATTTTGATAGGATTAGATGATTGAAACAATTCAAATTGAATGTTTGATCGAACATCTAATCGATCCTGGTGAATTAATTCGATTGATCGAGATAGGATCAGATGATTGAAACAATTGAAATTGAATGTTCGAACAAACATCTGATTGGTCCTAATGCATTCGTTCGATCGATCGTGATAAAATCAAATGATCAATCAAACTTCAAACAAATTAAAGGTTCGATCAAACATCCGATCTATCCTAGTGAATTAGTTCGATTGATGGTAATAAGATCAATTGATCGATCAAAATGGATACAATTGGAGGTTCAATTGAACATTCAATTGAACTCTAAACATTTTATATTATCTTAGTGCATTAGTTATATTGATCGTGATACAATCGAAGAGAAATGTCCTCTTCCTTCACATCCGATTGATCCTATTGCATTGTGTCAATTGATCGATCGTGATACAATCAAACTAAATACACTTGAAGGTTTGATCGAACATCTGATAAATCGTAATGCATTAGTCTGATCGACCATGATACGATCAAATAATCAATAGAACTTAATATGAATGTAGGTTCGATCGATCATAGTGCATTAGTCCGATCGATTGTAATAAGATTGAATTATTGATCAAACTTGAAATGATTGAAGGTTCAATCAATCGTCCAATCGATCATAGGTTCGATCAATCATCCAATCGATCATAGTACTTATAGTAGAATAAGTCAGAAGGATTGATCAAATTATTTAAATTTAAGGCTTATTCTAGTGCATTAGTCCGATCGATATGGATCATGATCATTGATTGTGATAATTAATTGAGCACCCTCCCATTGGACATCGTCATCCAAGTACAACCATGTAAGTTGACAAATGTTGAGTACTTTTCATCTCTACTGACTCAAACTTAATCCTTCTCATATTCTCAATAATATAATTACCCAAGTCATTGACTAATCGATCATAGTGCACTAATTCGAATGATTGTGATACGATCAAATTATCAAACGAACTCTATAGATTTTTCACTATCGATCATTGTGCACGACTAAATGTCCGATCGATCGTTCGATCAATTTTTTTTTTTTTTTTTTTAACATGTTCACACAAGGGAAGGGGGAGGGGAGATTTAAACTAGTGACCTCCGCTTTATGAAGCCTAGTCCACTACCGATTGAGCTATCCCTTAGGGACGATCATTCAATCAATTGGACTAGTGCATAAGAATAGTAGAAAATTCATAGAATTCGATTGAAAATAAATAAGGGAAGAATATATTAAACAAAATAAAAAGAGAAAACATTTACTAAGAATTTTTTTTTAAAAACAATTAATTAATTTTTTACAAGCTAAAAAAAAAATTGATAGGCTTATATGATTTTTTAATGGGCGAAAAGAAAAAAAAAACACCCATCGAGTTCAATTGAAAATAAATAATATATATCTAAAAATTAAAAAATGGTATATATATATATATATATAAAATAAAATTAAAAATTAAAAAATAAAAAAGAAAAAAGTAATACTTAAACTATCAGCGTTGACCTGTAGCTGTCGACGCTGATAGTCTAACTATGAGCGTCGACTAAACTGAGTCACCGCTAATAAGTTGATATCAGCGTCGAAGTCAACGCTGATAGTAAAACTATGCCGTTTTCTAAATATTAAACACGGGATCAATTAGCGCTTATTTTTTTTTTTTTTGCCAAATTTCAACCCCAAGTTATTCTCCCGCAATTTTTTGCCATTCTTTCTCTCTCTGTCTCGCTCTCTATTACTTTCTTCTTGCTTGTTTGATTTGGGTAGCTGATTGTGGGTTGATTTTCGGAATGGGCAGTGCAGTAATGGAAGAAGATGAAGGAGGGATGAGCTCACGACCAAGGAAGAAGAAATGGGCAAGGTGAGTTATTTTTATTTTTTATTTTTTGTTGGGGCGGCAGAGCAGCGCCTAGGCAGGTGGGTGTTAGAGCATATCATGGAGTTCAAAATAATAGTCACAGTATAAGACTATTACTGACTTACAATTTAAGAATATCACTGAGTCACACTTGAAGACTATCACTGAATTACAGGTGAATAATTAAAGATTATCACCTAGCTAACCTAGTTAGAGTAGAAGTCTATTTGTATCCAACATAATTATCCTATAAATAGGAGCATATTATATTGTACATATTACTCAGAGAAATAAGAGTTTAATGCAGCCTTAAAGCTTGATCTTGTGGATGTAGGTCATAGACCGAACCACGTAAATCTCTGTGTTACTATCTTATTATTTTCGCATTGTTATTTATTATTATTTTAACATTATGAAATATTTCATGGTATCATAGCAATATGCTAACGCCATTGTATGATCTACTAGTCCTGTGATTTTCTTTTTCCTTCAATTTATTTTTGTTCCTAGAAAAAAAAAAGATTTGCATGGCTGCATCCTACTCCGCCGCTGCCCCTTCGCCAACACCGGGTGAACGCCGCCAGCCACCGTCTTCCATTCCCGCTCACAGCCCAGCGGTTCCCACGCTATGTCTGGCCTTCCACGGCTCCATCCAGCTTGTCGCCGCCAAGCCAGTCGAAGACCAACCTGTCTCCGCCCAGTCGTCGCACCTTCCTCAGCACCGCACAATAGCCTTTCGGTGCCGCCTACCACCATTCCAGCCGCGCCGTTGATCTTCCAACCTTCATTCCGTCAATCTTGGCTTAGAGAGAAAAGAAGAAAAAGGCTCTGTCGTGAGAAAGAATTTTAAGAAGATGAAGTGTGTTTGGTTCCAGGTGTGAGTTATCCTCACTTAAGTGCAAAGTTATTCCTATTCTAGTTTAGGAATATGATATTCTTGTTTAGCTATTATATTAGGAGCTGTTTGGTTACGGGAATAAGGTTATTCTTATCCCAACTTATGTAAATAGAGTCCTTTTCCAAAAAAAAAAAAAAAAAAGAAAAAAAGGCCCAAGTTGCCCACCGAAAGAGGCCCAAGTTGCCCATTTTTCTTTCATATTAGGCCATTGGCCCATTATTTGTAATTTGGCATTCGTGGTATTGCTCATGCCAATTTTGGCCTTTGTGGTATTGTTTAAAACCCAGGCCTATTTTAGCCCACAGTTGGCACATACCGGCCATAGTAGCCGATGCCGGCCACAGTTGCCGAAGTTCAAGTTCAAGAGCAGCCGATGTTTCAAATCCGGCGCCATGAACTCCACTCAACTACCTCGGCCGCCACCAACTCCAACGAGTTTTCAGTCACCATCTCGGCCTTCTTTGCCGACCAAAGAACAAACTCAAGTTTTCACAAGTTTACCCCTTGAGTTTGAAGGGGAATGTTAGAGCATATCATGGAGTTCAAAATAATAGTCACAGTATAAGACTATTACTGACTTACAGTTGAAGAATATCACTGAGTCACACTTGAAGATTATCACTGAATTACAGGTGAATAGTTAAAGATTATCACCTAGCTAACCTAGTTAGAGTAGAAGTCTATTTGTATCCAACATAATTATCCTATAAATAGGAGCATATTATATTGTAAATATTACTCAGAGAAATAAGAGCTTAGAGCTTGATCTTGTGGATGTAGGTCATAGACCGAACCACGTAAATCTTTGTGTCACTATCTTATTATTTTAGCATTGTTATTTATTATTATTTTCACATTATGAAATCTTTTAGTGGGTCACGGGCCCGACGCCAGAAAACCTCATAATCGTTTGGGTCCCTACATTTTCCGGGGCCAAATACGGTGGAGAGGCTTTTTGGTATGTGTTTTGATTTGGTTGGCGAGCCATTGGCCTTAGTGGGGAGGGGAATTAGAACTAAATAAAGCTGGGAGAGTTTTGAATGTAATGTGATTCTTGCAATTAATTGCTGAAGGGAAAAAGAGCATATCATTTTTTAGTTGCCATTTCCGTCCATCTTAGTTCTTAAATTACAGAAAATTACCAAAATGGGCTTTTCTCTCCCTGACCCGAATTCAGGGCTTTCTTTGCCTTAGCATGTTTCCGTAACAGTACCTTGAGAGGTTTGTTTGTCGTTTTTTTTCTGGTCTGTTTGTTTCAATATCTGTAAAGTTCAGCAAGTTGTTGCAAATGTTAGATGTTTACTTTCGGTAGGGTGTTTGATAGGTAAGAATTCAATATATAATTAAATGCTAATCAATATAAATTAGCAGCGGAAATAATTTAATTATATAAATACCTCCGGCCATTACTTTGCTCAAGCGAAATGAAGAAAGACTCCTCAGCAACAAAATCTAAAAAACTAAAAAATATTGAGAGGTTTTTCTGACCTATGCCTACCAGTAAATGCCAATTAATGAAACACACAAGTCTTATTTATAGGTAAGTCAAGGACCCTCAATTAGAACTGTTATCTTAATTATTTATCACATCAAGGAATAAAAATCAAATAAATAATCAATATAGATTATTTGATTTCAGAAAATAGAATCAATAATGAATTTAAATATTTGTTTCCACAAGAATTCAATCAATCATTTAATTCAAAATATTGGATTTCACATAATAAGCTTTAATTGGAATAAATAACTGAATACCATAATTATATATATATTTTTTATAATCATAATAATATATGTGACATAAGAGATATACCTTAAATGAAATTTTTTACATTCACCCACTTGGCCCTTATGACACATAAATTCCTTATGGTGTTCAGTTCTATGATATGGCCATTACTTTATTTATTCCAATCATTCATAGAATCCTTCCACTCACTCAAGAAATACTACATACGAATCATGGCGGTATAGCTTTTATATGATAAGTTGTCCCTTCCATGTATCACAATGTGCAATACCTCCTTAAATGAGTACTTTATGGATAATGTACTTTATAAATGAACTTCCTATAAGTCATTCGGGTCCAACTTTAATTTTATCTCCAAGGATAAGAATAATATATATGCGCACAAAAATCCTTATAACATTACCTTCATGTCTATAGACCAATTAAAGAGAAACTAAGCACAAATGAATTAATGAATCTCATATATTCCACATGACTTTATACTTTATTTACCAGTAAACCTTTAGTCATGGAGTCCGCAATTATTAATTCAATACTTATATGCTCAATAGACACTTAATGTCACATAATGTTCTCTTTGAGATATTTTATGTCGATATACATACTTTTGTTTCTACTCAGTTTATTCTTAGAAAAGATAAGTGTAGTAGAATTAACTCAGAAGATCTTTATGGGTCTAACTACAAAATCAACAATCTTGAGACCTTTAAAAAATGTCTCAACTATAATGCATGTGTAACAAATTCACAACATGTAATGACTTTTGCTTTCATGGTAGATGTAGCAACTGTAGTCTGCTTATTGCATCTTCAGTATATAGCCTTTTAACAATAAGAAAATATATATACTAAAGTTGATTATCTACTATCTACACATTTAGCAAAAATCAAACCTGAATAAACACCACCAAATGGTATGTGTATCTTTAAGTTAAACTGTAGTTCTTGATTCCTTGCATATTTCATAATACTATATTGACCTAATAGTCCAACTGCTATTTCAATGTTAGGTCTCATGTAAACCTGTGCATACATATGAAATATATTTCATCTGCTCTTATTCCAATATATTGTGGGACATTAATCTACACTGAATTTATCCCCTTTAATAATAGGTGCTACTGAAGATTCATTGTTCTTCATTCTGAATATCTTTCAAAACTTTTCAATGTAGGTCTTTAGAGAGTCTTAATATTCTTTAATTTCTGTCTTTGTGAATCTCTATGCCAATGACATAAGAGGTTTCACCCAAATCCTTCATTTTCGAAGTTTAGTAAGAAGAACTTTATTTAGCAAACCTAAATTGTTGCTTGCAAGCAAAATATTATCTATATACAGGACTAAAAGTAACTTTATTCCCACTGACCTTAAGGTATATACAATGATTAACAATGTTCTCAATAAAACCATGTGAGGCAATAACTTTGTAAAATATTATACACCACTAGTAAGAGGCCTATCTTAGCCCATTAATAGATATCCTTAATTTGTAAGCTTTCTGACTGTTATCAATAAAACCTTAAGTTGTCTTATGTACACCTCTTCCTTCAGATCCTCATTCAATAAAATTGTTTTTCACATCCTTTTGATATAGCTCTAAACCAAAATGAGAATGCTTTTCTTTTGAGTAAGATCATTGGCTACAAGTCTAGCTTTATATCGTTTTACATTACCCGGAAGCATCCTTTTAGGTTTTGTAAACCCATTTGCAGCCTATGGCTACAACTCCCTTTGGTGCCAAGGATTTCATCTTCTCCTTCATGGCATTGAAACAAAATGTGAAGTTATTTCCACCCAAAAAGATATGAAAATAATTTTTGGATCGCCCTTAAGTTTGACATAAAAATAGACTCTTGGAAGTATACAAAATAATCACTAGAGATGATTGGTCACGTTATTCTAGACTCAACAATTCTAGGATTGAATGAAAGACAGTAAAAACTAAACTCATTGGAGTTTACTGCATAGCCTATAAAATTCCACTTGTTGTCCTTGAATCTAATTTCCTTAGGTGTGGATTATAAATCCTCACGTTAGCATGACAACCCCATATGTGTAAACAATTTGAACTTGGTTCCACTCATTCCTTAATTTAGGTGTCTTAGGGACAACCCTGAATGGAACCCAATTAAATGTATACACAGCGGTTTTCAAGGCTTCACTCCATTAGGAGAATAGAATATTAGTATTACCTTTCATGTCCCTTTTCGTGTACCTACCATAATAATATCTGCCTCTATCAAATCTTACGATCTTGACTTCCTTTGTTTTGTTTCTCTAGCTGAAAACATTTAATGCCCCAACCTTATGATTTAGAAGATAGAGATACATAAACCGTATATGGTTATTACCGAAAGAGATAGGATATCTCTAACCATTTAGGCAAGAAGTATGGAAAAGGTCTACACTTATACATGATCTCAAAAATCTAAAAAAAAAAACCGTTTTGTTGGCACTTTTAGTGGTATGGTTGGTCTGCTTTTCCTTACTGCAGTCCATATAAATACCAAAGATAGTAAAATTTAAGAGTTTTTAAAAAAACTCAATCATTTATCGACTTTTATTCTTCATAGAGATATATTCCAATCTCCAATGCCATAACATAGAAGATTTCCTTATTCATAAGACTCTGCTTTATGTCAACATTTATATGCATGGATTAATTTTAAAAAAATTGGGATCTAGATCAATTTTAAATAGACCATCAATTTAATATTCACCCCAAAAATTTTCAATAATGTTCAAACTTGATTTAATAAACTAAAATAGAAACTAAATTTCTAAAAAAAAAAAAAAATTGTGGAATATATAAAACATTATTAAGGTCAAAATAAAATAACTGATTTTTTAAAATTAATCTATAGATCCCAACAACCTCTAATTGTAAACAAATATTATTTAGAAAACCCTACATTATGTTGACAACGTGGACCGCTAAACCAAATTCAATCCACACAGTATTTAGGAGAGTCAATAAAAGAGATTCATGACTCAGTAGATGTGTGAGATCACAATTATTTCAAGTCATTCATGATACTTTATGCAATCATTCTTTATATGCCCATAATTTTCCTTATTGTAAAAGAAACAAGTATCTTAATTACCAAAACACATTGTTGGCACCTTGTTCTCATTCATTAACTATTAGACATGAGCCTATCAAGGTCTTTCCCTTAACATTAGTAACTTCTGGATTCTCATGTCTTAATATCTCATCTTCTTGAACACACATGATCAAAATTTCCTTTATTGATCAGTTATCCTTATGTGTGCCATAAAATATTTGAAAAAAATACCATATTTAAATGAAAGAAAATAAAATAGACCAAAATGACTCAAAAACCCAACATTTAGGGACTTTATAATGAGTTGTTATGTCCTTCATTTCCATAATGTGCTTAGGCACATTTTGAAACTGTAAAAGGTTTTGCTTTAAGGCTTTTCTATTAGGGTGCTTACCAAAGCCTTATTGGAACTCACTAAATGTTCCTCAACGACCTTTCTTTGGCCCTAAAACAAAAACCCTAATGCTTTCCTTGATATGAGATTTCATGAACATTGAAATTTAAGCAATTTAAATCACTAAAATCGTTCATATTTAATAATCTCATGTGGCGTACTTGATTTTGTCCACACAAAATGCCAATTCAGTCCCCAAATACCCCAAAGTGAAAAGCACATTTTCTTTTCAATCAAGAAAAATTACCACTAGGAATTATTGGAACATAAAATACTAATAATTAAAGCAGTAGGAATACATTCAATAACCAAGAAAAATAATATAGTTTAATGCTATGAAATAACTTTATTTAAATTAATTAATGTTAATTTAATAGTAAATTTCAACCTACATGTGGGCAAAGGTTACATCATGCATGAAACTTTTACTCTTTATTAATAAGACTAGTAAATTTAGCATTAATAAATAAAATTTTCCGTACTTGTGAGCCTAAGAGAAATTTTATTTTCAATGTTAAATTTACTATCTTATTCTAATTAAGTCATAAAAATAAAAAGGTCCATGTGGGGATTAGTAATTAAATTTATGAATTAATTACAACATGATGTTAATTTTCTTTAAGAAGTTCACATATATAATCTTGATGCAATTATCATTATAAAATCGGGATGTTGTAGGTCTCCCAAAATTATTATGATAATCACGACTTCATTAACATTCAATAACTGTATAGATGCCAAAATAAAGTTTCAAATAATAAAAGACAAAACCTACATGTCAGTGGGTAAACAGTATTTTTTCATAGTACAACCGGATATTGTCCTAAAAAAGTGAGGGGGTGCACAATGGCACACTTAAATCCCAAGACTTTCCTTGCCAGAGCTTTTCGATTGCAATCTGTGGATAGTACCATAAACATTCACCAACATATTGGCTTACTTAATTATTCTCAAGTCCAAGCATCAAGCAATTTATATTTAAACAACATAAATAAAAGGAATATATTTAATCTTAAGTCCATGCATTAAAGAAATAACAATTTCAATGCTAAACAATTTAATAACATATATTAAATTGCAATACAAAAGCATATGAAAATGCATGGCCTAGTGTCTTAGGCTCCTTTACCTTGAGAGCCCAAGTTCTAATCCCACAAGAGCACACAAGGCCCAAATGTTTTTTTTTTTCTTTTGAATCCGTATGGGCTATTGTATTGGGTCTGCTTTCTTTATCGGGTTGGGCCACTTTATTGGGTTACGGGTCAACCCACTTAATTACCTTTTTTTTTTTTGTAACTGTATCGGGCTTGGGTTAAAATAAACCCATACCCAGTGGCCCAAAAAACACTAGACCCAGTTTCCTTATGGGTTAAAAACCCTACCCGAATCCTTAACTCCCCAACCCGGAAATACCCAAACCCTAGCCACCGCCCAATTTTTCTTCTTCCTCATGCCTGCCGCTGCCGCCTTCCTCATGCGTCGGCCACCAAGGGCCGGTGCTCTAGCCACACGGGCCGCCGCCGTCAACCTTTATAGGCGACCCCCAGCAAAGAGCCACCATCCCGACACATCCTTACGCGAGCAAATGGTGGAGATCGAGACGATTCCACCATTGTTCTCACCCTACAGCAGCGTCCTAACACCAGGCTCGAAACGGCGCACTCTGTCGCAAATCCTCCCGCATCAGCCGTTCGGCCGCCACCGTTACTCCTTATGGGCGGTCCGTGATGGACTGCTCCTCACTGTACGCGGCAAACCGCCTGTGACCTGAGTAGGGGTATTAGTTGTCCCGCCCGTTCATAGCCAAGAGCAAATCCTTACGCGGCACTTAAGCACAGCTAAGCTGCCCAGACGAGCACATCATCCTCAGACAACGTTGGCCGACAAGAAGCCGTGGCGTCATCCAAACCAACTTCATCACCGTCACCTTTATGGCCAGAGACCGCCACTAACGGCAAAGGGACGGGTGCCCAATGGCTTTCCCGGAGCTCGCCGGTGTCCTGTGCGCCAGTGGCCAAAGAATCAGCCACCACCAACTGCTCTTGCTTCCACGGCTCACGTTCACGATGGTGTGTACAAATGGTTCTCCAGACACTAAAGGCAATATGGTCAAGTCTCAAAAAATAAACAGATCAATGTATCCAAATGGACCAAAACTGAACACGCATATTTTGTTGGTCGTGGGTTTCATGCTGCTCACCATATTTTGTTTCAATAATTAAATAAACAAAATGAATATTATTGAAACAAAAATAAAAATTTACAGCAGGCATATCTAAAAATTAGTGAGCAATTATGGCCTAGAGAAGTCTTTAGTAACATGTAAGAATTCAATATATAAGTAAATGCTAATCAATATAAATTAGCAGCGGAAATAATTTAATTATATAAGTACTTCCGGCCATTGCTTTACTCAAGCGAAATGAAGAAAGACTCATCAGCAACAAAATCTGAAAAGTTAAAAAATATTAAGAGGTTCTTCTGACATATACCTACCAGTGAGTGGCAATTGATGGAATACACAGGCCTTATAAATGTCTTATTTATAGGTAGGTCAGGGACCCTTAATTAGAACTGTTACCTAAATTATTCATTCCATCAAGGAATAAAAATCAAATAAATAATCAATACAGTTATTTGATTCCACAAAATAAAATCAATAATGAATTCAAATATTTGTTTCCACAAGAATTAAATCAACAATTTAATTCATAATATTTGATTTCATAGAATAAGCTTTAATTGGAATAAATCACTGAACACCGTAATTATATATATTTTAAGAAAAAATGCAAAATTAGTCCATGTGGTTTACCTGATTTATAATTTACTCCCAGTGATATCAAAACGAACTCAGAGGTCCATGTGATATGCAAAAAAAAATAATTTAATCCTTGCAGTTAAATTCCATCCATTGACTTAACGGATTCTATTAGTGTGCCACGTCACATCCAATAAAAGTATGACACATGTCATATTTTATTTATGACTTTTAAAAAGTAGACTTGAATTTTCCATGTCATATTATTATGCTAACTAATATTCCCATCTCAGATTTACTCTACGTCAAACACAAGTAAAATATTTTTAACAAACCTAATTCTACCAAATTATTGATACGAGCACCACCATCTTCTTTTTCTTCTTCACGAACGTCATGTTCTTCTTTTTCTTCTTGTCCCGTCTTCCTTTTTCTCTTGGCTCTCTTCTCATCTTTTGAAATTTTGAATCTGTTTTTTAATTTAATTTCCTCTTCTCTTCCTATCTTCTACTTTTTCTTGGCTCGGCTCTTATGCTTTTCTCCTCTGTTGAAATTCTTCAACAGAGACGGAGAAAAAAAAAATTATGTTGCTTGACAGAGACAGAGAGACATAAGAATTTTTCTAACCCAAATTCCATTGAAAAGAATTCACTAATTCTATCAAAAAAGAAAAGAAAAATGAATTGAATAAATCAAAACAACAATTTGAAGTTTCTGTTGCTTTTCGTTGGAGATAGTGGGATTAAAAGAAGTGATCGATTTCCTTGTTTTTTTTTTTTTTTTTTTTGGGATCTACGACTGTGTTTGCTTTTTGTGGACTTTGTTTGCCATTTGTCTGAATGAAACACAAAGAATTTACATTTTCTCAACTGCACATTCATACAGATATTTGCGTATGGACTTTTGACCAAAACCATTCAAAGAACTCCAATGTTATGTTTGTACATACTATATAAAAGTAATCACTTGATTGAAGGTCGTTAAGCCTAGAACATATGTGGATGATGAGCTCATTAACAATCAGAGGTTCTCCTTCTCCCCACCGAATCCTGTTAAAATCACCTCTTTCAATGCTAATGGTGAAGAACACTACGTTCGTGAAGAAGAAAAAGAAGATGGTGGTGCTTGTATCAATAATTTGGTAGAATTAGGTTTGCTAAAAGGATTTTACTTGTGTTTGACATGGAGTAAATCTGAGGTAGAAATATTAGTTGGCATAATAATATGACATAAAAAATTCAAGTTTAATTTTTAAAAGTCATAAATAAAATATGACATGTATCATACTTTTATTGGATGTGACGCGGCACACTAACGGAATCCATTAAGTCAATGGATGAAATTTAACTACAAGGACTAAATTATTTTTTTTGCATATCACAAGGACCTCTGAGTTTGTTTTGATATCACATGGAGTAAATTGTAAATCAGGTAAACCACGGGGACTAATTTTGCATTTTTTTTCCTATATTTTATGATTATAATAATATATGTGACATAAGGGACATACCTTAAATGAAATTTCTTACATGATAATGTTTTGGAGAGGGATTTGTTAGGAAACAAGAAAAAAGAACTGAAAATTTTGTTGTATTTGGTGGTTTAGTTAGTTGCGTTTTGGTGGGTATCATCCAGTTCCTGGATTTATTGGTCCAAATTGACAATTCAAGTCGAGTTTTGGGTTTACTCTGAGTCTGGTTCTGGTAATGCTACTGTTTTAGATAAATTATGGTTGTTTCTCACATTTTGGGGGTATAGACTTTGTTGCGATGGTTGGTCAATGTTACCAAATTATTCTTTTTTTTTTTTTTTTTTTTTTTTTTTTTCTTTGGTGTTTTTTTTAACGTTACTTACAGCTAGATCCTGCACCGAAATATCAAAGATGGATATCCTATTTGAAAACCTTAGAAAGGCACAAACTCAAACCTTATTCTTTGTATGGTGGAAAGAAATTTGTTTTAGTCTAGCTTTCATTTACCTTCACAGAAAAGTAACATTGCTAGCCATCTGGGCCTCATAATCTTTCTTTTTCACTAGACAAAGGTAAGCAACAACAATACCTACATGCCTACATAAACAAATAGGAAGAGAAGAGTACCTAGTCATGTGCTTTGCTTGGGTTGATCATAGAGTGTATCTATAAAGAATCAGCCATTCATCTCAGAAGAAACAAATAGCGAAGGAACATGCAGAATATCCAAACTAAAAGCTCCGTCCTCCTCCTCCTCTTGGTACTATGAATATAACAAGGTTCTTGATATTGAAGAGGGGCAGGCTGTGAATGAAGATGAAGATGAGTGAAATCCTTTTTTCTTGAACTTATTAATATTGTTTTAAAAACGAGTTATTTGCTTTTGTGCTCACTTAGATGCTACTTTCAGATAATTAAATGCCCTTTTATTGGTTCTTATAATAAGCAGGAACATGAGATAGAATATGTTGAGGGTTATGATGAACTTGAAGAGGAAGATGATATAGAAGATTTTGGTGATATTGCAATTGCTCAGTCTCATGCGGATTACGACAATGGTAAAGCTGTCACTAGATACTTATTGTTGAGCATTTTTTTTAATGTTGATCTAAATTTTTATTTCCTTATGCTTACCTTTGCTTGCACATATAATTAATATACTCATGTTCCAATTTCAGTGTCTTATTCTCCTTTTTGGGACGTTGTAAAATATATGTCCACTCTCTAAAAGTGAAATTTCTTACATCTTCAATTTCCTATTGTTCTTACCTTTTTTCTTAAAGATTCTTATTAAAAGTTATTTCATCTCTAATTTAAAGTGAAGGACATTTTAGGAAGAGGGTGATATTGTTATCTTTTTATTAATAGTCGTACCGTTTCAAATCAAGTCATGAAACCAATAAAAAGAGTCATTTAGATTTGGACAAAGGGAGTATCAACTTATACCATGTAAAAGCTGTCAATTTTTAGTTTACACGGGATATATATATATATTTTTTAATTTTAGTTAGGGTATAGGTTGTGGCCTTTGTTTTACTAGCGTATATAATAATGGGACGAGGTGATAAGATCAATTCTCAAACGTGTGTGTGTGTGTGTCCCCATCCGAACTGGAATACGAAAAAGAGTTTAATGATGCAGTTGGAATGGATGCAGATGAGGAAGAGGTTGAGCCAGTTGCTGGCAAGAGAGTGACGAAGGAAACTGCCTTGGCTTCAGGAAAGCTTGATAAAGGTGAACCTGGTGCAAAATTGAAGAAGAGAGCATGGGTGCTTGTTGAGGTAATGGCCAATGATATTATGGCGTTTCTTGATTTCCTCTAGTTTTATTAATTATTATTGGTTTCCTCTCTTTGGGAGAAGGGGCTGTACAAGAGTGCAAGAGTGGACACTTGAAGTCTTTCTGGTCCCAGTTTTTTGTTTATGTCACTACCTCCCAGAAATGCAATATGCTTGCTTAGGTTTTCCAGATTAGAGCAAGTACCATTTCATCACTGTCATCATTTGTGTGATTCTTCTTATAAAACATTAAGTTGTGAGTTCCAGTCAAATTTTATTATTCTAGTCCTCTCCTTTCTACATTTTTACAGGTTTTGAGGTTTCTCTGTAATGGTTTTGAGACTCTAATCCTTTAGATCTGTCCTTCCCTAAAAATTTTGATCTGGGGTATGTTTTCATGATAATATACAAATGTGCGTCTACACATACATTATGTTATAGATGTATGTATATATGTAGCACTGAGCTACAATATACACTGATTCTTTATGCTCACACCTTAAACGACAAGCAGAAAAAACACATAGAGAGATGTGCAATAGGGATTTGAAGTGGAAAACCCTTCATAATTGAGATGAAAAGCTGTTTAATATGATAGGGTAATTCAGTATTGAGATGGAGTGTACACTTAAACTAATTTTATTGTTTCTATTCAGAAATTGCAACTTCCAAAAAAAATTTCAGAACTGCCAGGTGCTTGTTTGCTTCTTCTTATCCCTGCTGTTGTTTTGGCATCAAGTTCGTTGCTGTTATTTTTTTAATCTAATTTCCTTTATGTTGGGGGTAAATATTATGGGTGCATCTTACTTTGTATCAACTCCATTTTAATTCATAGCCCTCTTCTTCTTTCTAGTTGGATGTTTTTCATTTAATTTATAGTGGCAGTGAAACTTAATTTATATATGCTTGTCAATCGTATATGGAAAGAAGCTTTTACAATTTTGCATATGTTTACTGTACTTAATTAGTTTTTTGGATTGTGGGTTACAGATCAGAATTGTAAAGTGATGCATTCTCTTGTTGTGAAGAGTGCTTTAAAGAGTGGAATTGAAATCATATGAATTATCGTTATGTGGTTCATGTGAAACTGAGAGTTCTACAAACAAATTGGATCTGTTTTTTGTCGGATCCGGATCCCCTCTAGTTGAGGGGATAATTGGAGATTCTCCAATTGTCCATCTAAACCGTTCATTTTGATCCAACGCATTACAAAATGCCACGTGTCACACTATAAATTAAATAATAAATATTATTTCATTTTTAAAAGGAAAATAAAAATAAAAAATAAAAAGGTTTTATAAAATAATATGAGGTGACTGATCACCCCATCTGAGCCATGAGGGTGGCCGAACCACCCCCTGGGGCCATAGGGGCTGTCATCGGCCATCCCCAAAGACCAGTTGGGGTGGCCAACTCCACCTCCTGGCCACAGGGGGTGGTTCGGCCACCCCCTAAGGCTAAACACAAAAAATAATTTTTTGGGTTTAGCTCTAGGGGGTGGCCGAACCACCCCTGTGACCATGGGGGTGCTTCGGCCACCCCTATGGCTCAGATGCCACCCAATATTATTTTATAAAAAATTTTAATTTTTTATTATTTTAATTTTAATTTTTATTTTCTTTTTAAAAATGAAATAATATTCTATTATTTAATTTATAATGAGACACGTGGCATTTTGTAGTACATTGGATCAAAATAAGCGGCCTAGATGAACAATTGGAGAATCTCCAATTATCCCCTCAATTTAAGCGGATCCGATCCGGATCCTTGTGGCTGTGTTTGGCAAAGAGCCGGACCGGACCCAAAAATTAAAAAAACTATTCTCAAAATAAACTCCAACATTCTTACTTTTTATATCACATCAATCACTTTTTTATTATTATTCAAATAAAAAAATCACTACAAAACAAATTTTTTCACTTTTTTATACAAAACATTTTTACTTTTTTTTTTTTTTTTTTTCTCATATCAATCAAATCTGTTACAGTATTGTTTTACTCCCTTTTTTCCATTCCATTGCCAAACACAGCCTGTTTGTCATGGTAGCCTTATCACAAGTATCGATCTCCTGCAGCTGGCAAAATGTTATCATGGCAATTGGTTCTGTGTAAATCAAATGACGATTTTCTGGCATGGCAGTAGATTTTGCCACCACAAGACCTTTTTTTTTTTTTTTTTTTTTTAACATGTCCGCATAAGAGGGGGAGAGAGATTCGAACTAGTGACTTTTGCTTCATTAGACGTGGTTCCAACTGATTAAACTACCTCATAGAAATGCTACCACAAGACTTGAAGACCTATAAAAGTTACTCTACGGTTTCATTGAAGAAAATTAATCACAAATGGGCAGGCTTTTCAGCTCATTGAGGAGTGCGCAAATTGATTAACCAAAATGTCCTTCTCTTCTCCGCTAATCACTGCCTTTTGTTTCAAACTAGCTAGCCATATTCTCATTGCTTGAATGGGCTCAAACTGATTTTCTAAATTTAAAATGAATTTTTTTTTTCTTAAATTTAATTTTTTATTTGAAGAATTTATTGTGAATACTCAATTGTTTTAAAAAATAAATAAATATTCCTTTGAAATTCCTGGATCAACAATTTTCACAAATACATTTTCCATTGACTTGATGACAACAAAGTATTTTTAGGGTGACAGCTAAATTTTTTACAAAACCTTAAACCCTAAACCCTAAAAATAACCAAAATTTAATATATAAAATGGTTTTAGGGTGGCTTTTTATTGTTTAATTTTGGTTTAATTCCTTACGCCACCCAACCGTCACCATAAAGCAGAAATCAACATTTGTTTGAATTTAATTGATTCCTCAATGAATTTAATAAATTATTTATGATATTTATTTTCTATGTTTAGTTTTTTCAGTATTATTATTTAAATTTTTTGTTATCCTTCTTTAAGAAGTTTTGGTAAAAAAGAATTATAATTAAAAGAAACCCACACATAACGCATGTGACACGCCAGTGCTGCAAATAAATATTGTATCAGTAATGCATTGAATCATGGTTGCTATCCTTTTGTAGTAATATGTCAGCCCTTGCTATATGAATTGCAATTCTTTTGTAATTTAGCAATTTGATCATACCTTTTGAGTTTTTACCAACGAATTACATATACCCGTTATATCTCTATTAAAAAAAAATAAAAAAAAAAAGAAGGGTGACAATCCTAAGAAAAATAAAAATGAATAATTGAAAGAGTTAAGACTCAATTGAGAAACCATTCACCATCTTGAAGAGCACGTAAAATTTAAAGGGAAAAAATCAACACGCATCAAATTGAAAGCACCACAATAGATCCGAGAGTGTGATTAGCGATTTCGGTTCTCAATTGACACATCAAGATTTAATTTGTTCTATGATCAAGAATTTAATTAAACTCATTGTAGTACTTTGTTCTATTCACCAGCGAGAAAGGCCAAAGTACTTAATTAGTTAATCTTCTCACATGCACAAAGGGTTATTCTTGTGACTGTATTCACGTGTATGTGAGCTGAGCTCCAAGACCTATAAATTGAGGTTAATTTGTATACCATTTTCTTGTAACCAAAAAAAAAAAAAAAATTAAAGAGTGAGTGAAATATGCCTATGAAAGCCTCAAAACGACACGCACTGATGGCAGGATTGATAATGATTCTGCTAATAACAACACACGCTGAAAAGCCTCCTACACCAATCCAATCAAAGTTTGCATCTTTCACAAAAAGAGGGGTTTGCTGTGCTATGAAATGTCCCTTGTACTTCAAGCTCAAGAGATCCGAGCTTAGAT
Organism: Corylus avellana; assembly: GCF_965113065.1. NCBI lineage: Eukaryota > Viridiplantae > Streptophyta > Magnoliopsida > Fagales > Betulaceae > Corylus > Corylus avellana. The sequence continues at coordinate 7,125,036 of NC_142496.1, forward strand.
ACTTCACTTAACTTATTAAATATTGTTGTAAGCACATGTGCAACAAGCCCGGCCCCCGGCGTTGGTAAACAAAAATGCCTCATCTCTCTCTCTCTCTATTTTTCTCTCTATCTCATTATTCAAGACCACAATATAACAAAGAGAAATGCTCTTTTTTCGTCTCCATCTATATTTTTTTCAAATCCACTATTGAATTTATAGGATTTACATGTAAGTCCTACAAATCTAATGGTGAATTTGAAAAAGAGATAGAGTGGAAATGAGAAAAATGAGATGGTGCAATCTAACACAAAAATAATGCATTTAAAATGGAGAAGATTAAATTGGCATCTCAAAATCTTAGTCTAAAAATTTCAATAGTCTTGAGCAGATGCTTGCTAGAAACATTTGAACACAAAGTATATATATATATATATATATATATATAGTCCATTCATCATACAAAGCATAAATCTTTTCCTTTACTCTGTTTACAAGTAAGTTGGGCAAGGGCCTAGTCCTAGAGGACTAATTTAGGATATAATTAATATATGATTTTTTTTTTCTAAGCAATATTTAATTTATGAATATATTTGTTTCAATTATAGAACTCTTATGAAAGATGTGGAATGTTTCATGGACCTCTACAACAGCTACAGCAACAATTATATGCAATTCCACAAGATTTCCTCTTCTACCACATGAGAAATTAAACATGTGCTTTATATGTATTAAGAATAAAGGAAAGACAGTGAGATAGATCAAATAGTCTTTAATTTGTATAACTTATTATAATTAATGTAAGAGTTATGCCTCTTTTATCCTATAATGTCTACAGCATATATTTATTTCTCCCCTATGGTTATTGAAGAGTCTTGCAAGATCATAGCAATATTTATGTTTGAAATGGACTATGTAATTTGACTATTCCCATGAACAAAATAAGCCTTGAAATGAGCAAGATATTGCAAAATCAAGAAAATATTTAACAATGAAACTATTTTGAATCTCTCTCTTTCACTCTTCCCAAAAAAGAGAGGGCAATCCCCAAATGATGCTTAGGTTCATAGCAAAATGATGCTTGGTCAGTCCAATCCTCTCTTTGAGTTATGATTCTGACGCCGGATAGAATTAAGATTTTCGAGCGTAATTAAGAATTAAAGATTGAAAAGAGAACTCAGAAAGAGAAAATACTAAATAGGAAAGAAAAATAGTTTGACTTCTTAGTTAAGATACTATGCGCTTATAATAGGTTCTCTACTACTGTGTATAACAATAAAATATGTTCATTATAGCATGAACTCGAGATGTATGAGGATTTGAGAAAGCATACCATGTAAGTAAATACTTACTAGCTAGTTCGATTTCTCAGTTAGGATCCTATGTGTTTATAATAGGTTCTCTACTATTGTGTGTAACGATAAACTATGGTATAGTAGGAACTCGAGATGTCTGAGGATTTGAGAGGGCATACGAGGTAAGTAAATATTTACGACGGCTTTCCATAAAAACGTGAGATATGTCAACTGACTGAGTACTCGTATGTTATGAGCACAATTACTTTTCATGTAACTGGGTAAATTCTTTATTAATTTATTAATAAGATGCATCGTATGACATGATACACCATTATGTGTGATATAATGGTCATGAGCTTACTATATGGACTTGACTCATTGGCCAATGTGTGTGTGTTTATATGGGCCTTATCCAATAGATGTTTGTGACTGGCGCACATATTTGATTGGTGAGTCACTACAAAACGTAAATCATTAGTAGCGTGGGAAATCTGAGGTCAGACTCAGTAATATGGATGGTAGCATGCAATATTCCGGGCATCAATATTGTATTACATGTCACGCAGGACAGGGCCAACCTTGCTAAGAATGGGTAATATCTCGAATAAATCATGCATGATAGTTATGGCCTAATTATAACATTAGTTTGTTTGCATCAAAACTTACAAGCAATTGTAGGTAGGATTACACCTAAGCTTTTTAAAAAACAAAACTATACTTTTATGGTGTAATGGCAAAGGCAACACCTATTATATTTGCGACCATACACATTTACTTCTACATTATAATGGGAGCTCATTCCATAATCAACTATGAGATTTACTTACTAAGTCTTAGACTTATGCAGTATCTGTGGTTTGTCAAGTTATCTACTTTAAGAGGACTTTCTCGAATGAAAAATCCAGAAGTTTGTTTCGTAGTACCAGATTTGATTAAAATGACTATTTGGTTAGAAGCTCCAAGCCTATGATTGATGGAAACTCTTGCATACTTTATGATTTTTAGATATCTTTGATCTTTCATTTTCACCTTCCCCGTGTATTTACTATGAGTTGGATAGACGGACAATTTCTTCATGAAAATATGATTAACGACTCCAAACACACCTAGAGGGGGGGTGAATAGGTGTTTGCCAAATGTAATGTGGGATTAAAACTTAGATGGCAATAAGCATGCAATGACCAAACAATCAATCACCAAAATGAGCAAAGCATTAAAGTAAATGAACACAATGATTTTGGTGAAGAAGAGGAAATCTTGCAACAAGGAAAAACCTCTCCGAGGTAGCCAAACTTAGGATTATCACAAAGAGAAAACTACTCAAGAGATTACAGACACGAGACACTTACAACCCTAGCAAGTTCTTGGCTCTATAAGAATCAACAAGCAACCCGCTTGTCTTCCAATGCTCACGAATCTTCTCTATAGTGATAAACCTTTACCAAACTCCTTTCGTTAGGCGTCTTCTTCTTCTCAAATGATTACACAAGTAAAGCTCTCAAATACAAATCATAAACACTCTAAGAGAGTATGGCTCCAACACACATAAACAACAATCTCTCTTAGCTCACAATGAAGCAAACACTCAAGCTCTAAAGATCTCTCAATATACAGCTCAATATCATATGGTTTGCTTAACAAAATCGTGTGGCTAAGTCTTACTTAAGTAGGCACAAAAGAAAGGATCAAGACAGCATCAATAAGACAAATAATATAAGCTGTCAGACAGGGGACCGATCGATCAGTCAAGGGTGGGCGATCGATCGGTCGCTTCTGGTCGTGGCTGATCTGGCCCTCCATTCACTTCTACACGCGAGGGAAACTTCTCCAACGCGTTCCCCTGCACTGTAGGACCACTCTCAAGTTGCCATGTGTCCCTGATAAGCACCCATGTGCTCATGCCAAGCCCATGCTCCAAATAAACAATGAATAAAGAGCCCATGCTCAAATAAATGAATCTTCATGCTTCCACAAGCCCATGCCACATTAAATAAATCACATACAACATAAAACATTATTTAAATGGGAATCCACAAGGCCCAAGGCAGTCAGATAGCTAAGAATGGCAGATTAAACAATTCTGGCCGGGGACCGATTGATCGGTTAACACTGAGCATGTTTCAGGAATTCTTCACACATGGACCGATCGATCGGTCTTCGATCGCTCTTTGATCGGCCAACACTGACCTCTTCCGGAATTCTTCTCTATGCACTGATCGATCGATCAGGCTGCGATTGGTCAACACTGACCTCCATGCATTTTTCTTCTTTAAGCCAGGCGATCGATCAGACTTCGATCGGTCTTTGATCGGTGAACACTAACCTTCAAATTTGAGCACTTTTGGAACCGAATTCGACCAACACATAATACCAACAAACTCCCCATTTGGCAATTCGGTGACAAAACATATTTAACCCGATCCGATCAAAGAGCAAGGGCAATCAGGTTTCTCCCCCAAATCAAATAAACAATTTCTCCCCTTTTTTTCACAATTGACAAAGGACACCAATAAGTTCTCCATCCAATCCTGAACTTACTAACATACACATTAAACGTATGGAGAATGGGAGAGTCCAATTTTACAAGAACTTATCAACAAAAAAATAGAAGCATGAAGCATACAAAGATACCAAAGGGCAATGCACAACAATGCAAGAAAAACAAAAACTCCCCCTCAAAATATGATACCAATGAAGATCATCAAAGTGTAAGGGCAAAGCTCCCCTTAGGGTATGACAACAAAAACAACAAGAGACATAAAACAAGGTTTCTCCCCACAAGATAAACACATCAAAGACTCATGTTTGAAAAGCAAGGAACAATCCAAGATATCCAAATATTCAAAATATACATGAGACTTGACAAGACAAGGACATTATCTTGTTTTACACAAGCAACGAAAAATGTTCCATTTTACAAGTGCTTGAGTGAGTGTGTGTATAAGCCAATCATTGAGCAAATACCAACTTACAAAAATGAGGAGTAAGCTTCATCAAAGAAGAGGTTTGAACAAGTAGATCATATCAAAAGTCAAACCTTATTATATTAGGGCCTAGCCACTCTCATCCAATGCATCCCTTGTTTAAAACATAGAACAAGTTTTTGACACGAGTGAACATTCCTTTGGAATATGATCTTTTGATCTTTTGGTTCACAAAAAAAACTTTCTTCGAGAAAGTGTCATTTTAAACAAAATATTTGGTGCTTACCACAATTGGAGGGATGGTAGAAATTTTAAGCTCTAGGTTCAACTAGCAAATGGTCAATTTGATAGATACAACTAGTTAAACCTCATCAAAAATAGTTACCATGCAACACTCACATTCAAGGTCAAGAATAGCTCAATTTAGGCTTAAGAGTGTGCAAAGATCAAGCATAAGTAAAATGTACCACATAAGCTTAGGCTTGAGGTAACCACAAAGCATGTCCATATCAACTGAACATCTCATGCATACTAGGAACATTCTAAGACATAATGAATCAAGAATGATACATGAGCAAGTAATGGACAATCAAGGTGCATATGACAACACAAGAGGGATGCACCTAAAAACAACATATTTTTAACATTAAGAATTTATGAAAACAGAAATGCAAAACCAAAAAAAAAAATGCAGAACAAAACAACACAAAAACAACATGCACTAGGATAAGTAAAACAATGCAAGAAGAGCAATTCTAGGCATGAGAGAGACTCACCTAACCGACGGTGAGCTCAAGACCACTCCTCCTCAATGGGTGAGTAGTATCAACCTTCTTAACCCAACATTGGGTCATCCTAGGTCCAGAATTTTGATTCTTTTCCTTCTCATCTAACCTAGAGAGAACTTTCTCCATCATAGAAAACAACCCATCATTATCTTTCCTAGACTAGGAGTTCTCATTTTTATGCACATGGGGCTTAAGATGACACACTTGGGTTGAATGTGACCAACCTTTCCATAATGATGACATGTAGGCACAAACTTTTGAGAGGGTACATGTCTAGGATGATGCATAGCTCTAGGCTTACGGTAAGGTGCATGAGGCTTAACAAAAGTTGGCTTACCTTGCTTGCCTTGAGGAGTAGGAACAACTGCATTATTCACTTCAATTGAAGGTTCTTCTACATAAACTGGTTTAACAAAAACAGTCTTGGAAGTATAAGCAAAGTTAGAAGAACTAGCAGCAATTTTATCAAAACCAACTACAGATTTATCACCAAAATTTTTCTGAGCATTCAACATATTATCAAGCTTAACACTAGAAATTTTTTTCAAGTGAAAGCTAGAAGCATTCAGCTCATTTTGAAGGCATTCAACTTTAGCATTTAACACATGGTTTTCAGATTTCAAAGAATTACAAATATCATGTGCATCATTCAAAGATTGAATCAATTCATCCCTTCCAAGCTTAAGAGACTCAATGGCCTTCAAATTTTTTGAGTTCTCTTTTCTCAACACAGAAAAATTATCACACAAATTATTGTATGAAGATTGACGATTTCTTTCCTTTTGAGATTCACTATCAAAGGAGAGCTGCAAATCAGAATCATCATCAGAAACGTAAGAGACACCAAAAGCCATATAGTTTTTATTTCCATTCAAAACAATTTCTTCCTCATTGAAGTCACTTAAGATGACATTGAAAGCTCTTTTTTTATTTTTAAGATTGGCACAATCCTTGCGCAAGTGTCCAAAGCCACAGCATTCAAAACATTTACGTCCATGAGAGTCTTCATTATCTTTTCTCTCATGAGCAACTTGCTTTTGCTTGCCAAACTTTTGGCGAATTCTAGGTTTATACTTATAATACCTTTTGGCAATAAACGCAAGTTCCTCATCATTTGGAGAATCCTCATCAGAAAAATTATCAAAACTTTTCTCAACAATTTTAAGAGCAAGAGATTTGTCTTTCTTAAGTTGAGACAAGTTCTGCCATTTTCATTGTTTCAAGGTCTTTACTCTTTTCAATGGCAGTGAGTTTCATTTTAAACCTCTCAGGAAGAGACCTCATGATTTTCTTAACCATCTTAGTGTTTGAAACTTTCTTTCCTAGACTAATCATGGAATTTCAAATTTCAGTAAGTTTTCCATAATAATCATTAAAGGTCTCATCTTCAAGCATGTGTATAGACTCAAATTGAGATACAAGCATTTGAAGTTTAGAGGACTTAACAAGAAGCGTACCTTCATATGTTGTTTCAAGGATCTCCCACGCTTCTTTGGCATTATCACAAGTTGAAATTCTGGAAAATTCTCCTTGTGAAACTCCACCACTCAAGGCATTCATCACCTTGTCATTACCTTGCCCGTTTGTCTTTCTAGAGGGGTCCATTTGGCAGTAGGCTTGGCTAGAGCTGTCCACCCTGATTCAATGACAAACCAAACTTCTATGGACTTTAAGAAAGTTGCATACGTGCCTTCCAATAGCCATAGTTAGTTCCATCAAATTGAGGCACGAAATTAACAGTTTGATTCATCAAAAAAAATGGAGTCTAAGATCACACTTAGGAGTTTAATCATTTACGGAGTGAACCTACTCTAATAACAATTGAAAATGCGATTAACGACTCCAAACACACCTAGAGGGGGGGTGAATAGGTGTTTGCCAAATATAATGTGGAATTAAAAATTAGATGGCAATAAGCGTGCAATGACCAAACAATCAATCACCAAAATGAGCAAGGCATTAAAGTAAATGAACATAATGATTTTGGTGACGAAGAGGAAACCTTACAACAAAGAAAAACCTCTCCGGGGCAGCTAAACCCAGGATTATCACAAAAAGAAAACTACTCAAGATATTATAGACACGAGACACTTACAACCCTAGCAAGTTCTTGGCTCTATAAGAATCAACAAGCAACCCGCTTGTCTTCCAACGCTCACGAATCTTCTCCATAGTGATAAACCTTTACCGAACTCCTTTCGGTAGGCTTCTTCTTCATCTCAAATGATTACACAAGTAAAGCTCTCAAATACAAATCATAAACACTCTAAGAGAGTATGGCTCCAACGCACATACACAACAATCTCTCTTAGCTCACAATGAAGCAAACACTCAAGCTCTAAGGCTCTCTCAATATGCAGCTCAATATCAGATGGTTTGCTTAACAAAATTGTGTGCCTAAGTCTTACTTGAGTAGGCACAAAAGAAAGGATCAAGATAGCATTGAAAATCCTAAAATGACACCTATCCAAATGTCTAGGTGTTTCACAAAGAATATGCCAAAATAAATCTAACCTAGGAGTTAAAAATCAACCAAATACAAATATAAAATAAGCAATCAAGAACACAAATATTTGGTTACGAAGAGGAAACCATTTAGAGAACTCTCTAAATGTAAAACCTCTCCGGGGCAGCCAAACTCAAGAAATCAATCCACTATAAGAAGAATAAGGAATACAAGAAGAATTACAAAACCTTTGACTCTTCCTTGCACACGACAAGCAACCCACTTGACTTTTACCGCAGTAGCCCTTTCCAAAACATCTGGCACAATTCTTCTAAAAGATTTCCTTTCACCGGAACTCCGATTGGCTTCACGTATTTTCTTTTCTCAAATAATCTAGAACAGTATTTCTCACTCTAAGCACTCTAATTTTGTTCACCCAAAATACGTACATATAAATGGCAAATTAGTTTGCTTAAATAGAAAATAAAACCTGATAAAGCAGCCATGTCCGGACAGGGATAATCAGGTGTCCGGACATGGCTAGGGTTACATGGTCGTAACCACATGAGGTCCGGACACCCAAGTCATGTGTCCGGACATGCTATTAAAAAATTGGCTTTCTAGAAATGGGGTCCGGACCCAGCTTCTGGCAGTCCGAACCTCCTCTTCGGAACATGGTTGTTGGATATGCGGTCCGGACCCAGCTTCTAACGGTTCGGACCGGCCTTTCTAGAATCAGATTTCTTCACATGTTAAGATGCTTCATTTTCACCAACTTTCCACACAAATCGAATGAGCCAAATCATAACCCAACAAACTCCCCCTTTTGGCCATTCGGGGACAAAAAATTAATGTGTACATGAAAATGACGCATCAAATCAACTCCCCCTTTTTGTCTTGGAAGGACAAAAGGAAATATACAAAAACGAAATTCTAGAGTTTTAAACAAAGAAACCAACAACCAATGAAAAGTAAGTAAAACCATTCAACAGAAAAACAATTATTCTTGACAGAAAGCAAAAAAAAAAAAAATAAATAAAAACAAAAACAGGAGGAAAAAAATTATTCTTGCCAAAAGCTTTCCTTGATAGACTTCACATCTTTCTCCAAATTTTTTTAGGCGAGTGTTGATGGCTTCAATGCTTTGGCCTTGAGTTTGAAGTAAGTCAATTATTTTAGTTAATTGACTTGAAACATCTGATGATCCTGAGGAAGACGCAGTTGGAGGATCTTGAATAATTTGAGGCGCATGAGCAGCTGGAGCTTGAAGCTTAAGTTGGGCGTTGGACTTCATCATAGTAGCTTTGCCAAAATAATCTTCAGGAGCTTCCATATGTTCATTGGCAGCTATTTTTGGCAAGGTGGTGTGCAAGATCTTTGTGATGAGATCGCCATACCGTAAGGCAATAGAATGATCTTCATGAAGCTCGATCATAGTCAATACTAGATGAGTGCATAAACAAAACTCAACACGGTTAATGATGCCATAAATCATCATTGCTCGTTCGATAGTCACATGACTATGTCAAGATATGGGCCAAATATTCTGCAACACAATCTGAGTTAATAGCCTCTCTGGAGCCCGTACATAGCCAATCGGAATTTTGTTCAGTTCTTCATCCCATACAAGCTGCCGACTTGGATTAAGAACCGCCGTGATTTCAGCTTTTGTTGGTTGAGGATCTTCTTCCAGAAATGGAAGCGGCTTCTCATTAGTCAATGGAATCCCAGTAACTTCACTGATCAGCTCAGTAGTGATATTAAGTGTTTTCCCAGAGACCTTGGTGTTGAATGACGGGGGACCAACCAAGTCAATATCGTCGATGTTGTAGTAGAATTCCTGAACTAACCGAGTGTAGGCATTCACAGGAACAAACAAGGATGTCCATTGATTTGCTTGGAATATGTTATGAATGAAACGAAACGGTTCCACTCAAAGATCATTTTGCTCTACTCCAAACTTGATCACAATTTTGCGAGTCAAAATCTTGTCTTGTAAGACTGATTTTTCTTCTCGAGTGCGCTTCCTCCTTGATGTGGATTCCGAAATTGGATACACCATTTTCTGCATTCATACCCAAAAAAAAAATTGAAAAAAAAATAAAAGCACATATGATGCATGGGAAACATCATTGGAACCAATATTTTGATATGCACTATGTGAACCCACAATTGAGATAGATGCCACGAACACAAATTTTAAATGTTGATCATACCAATAAGAACCTTTTTACAAGAAGATAAGAAATATAAATGAAAACAATTTCATTTAAGCATTCTATCAAACATGTAGTAGGTATTGAAATATTAATGATCACATGAAAAAAATTTTGCATGAATATTGAACATATCTCTCCTAGAAACTTCTCAACCATCATCTAAAGACCAAACACATTGGAATAAAACCATGTAATGTAAAGAAATTGAGAACAATCTCAAACCAGAGTCTTTGAGACATTGTACCAAACACCTGGTATGCAGAAAAAAATTTAGGCATGAAAGATATATGTGAAGATGAGAAACCCATTCCTAAATACATGATTGTGTATGGATTTTGCACTAATGATAAGAAATAGAAAGAATGCACAATAAGAATCACATAATCAAGTAAGTCTAAAAGGCAATATTAAACCCAAACATTCACGGTCAAGAATTGATTTTGAAAACAAAAATAAAAAGAAGAAGAAAAGAAAACATACATGAGATGAGGGAATGTGGATACGGGACTGTGAACCAAAGAAATCAGATATAACACAAAGAAAACAAAAAAATTTTGAGAAAGAGATGGTGCGGCCGAGAGAGTAAGAGGAATGAAATTGGAAGAAATGCAGGGGTTTTAAAAAAAATTGTCGATACAACCAATGCAATGGGCATGTCCGGACAGGTAAGTGCCGTGTCTGGACCGCAACAAAAAATAATAAAAGACAAAAAAATAAATTCATCATTTTTTATTTTTTATTTTTTATTATTATTTTTTATTTTATATTTTTTTTTTTAAAAAAAAAAAAAAAAAAAAAAAACAGAAAACAAATTGAACTTGTTTTGATATCCAATAACCCATCTGTGTCCTTATGAATATCTTAACAATTCGGAGTGATCAAAAAATTACGCTTACACCAAAAATGTACCATATGCAAGATACAACCTTGTTCTATGAATTCAGTCAAGTAGGCAATAATCAGAAATCTCATGTGAGGGTGTAGTGTATGAAAAACTCCCATTAAGTAAGATTTTATTAGTGAAAGGTAAATCTAGGCAGACATTTTGTAAAGGAAGACAAACAGTCTGATTCAAGACACAGTAAAACCTTATAATGTTAAGACCTAGATTCCCTCATCCGATACACTACCCCTGAGACTAATCATTCGCTTTTACCATGTCCTTTAGTAATCATCTATTTCCACAATAATTTGATCCCTGATTCTTTCTTTAGGGACATATAAAAGCAGAACTAAGTCATCTGAGCTTATTTTATGCCCTCACTTTTCTTTTTTCTTTTTTTTTTTTTAAAGAAAATGTTTGAATTTTTAGGAGCTAGGTTCAACAAACGAGTTGGTCAAGTGGATAGAACTGACACTACTTATATTCCAAACAAAATGTTTGCTCCAAATTCCCAAACGCATAACAGAAATCTAAATCTAATGGGGGCAAAAAGTGCACAATTTCGAACATGAGAAAAACTTACTCTTACTCCTTTAACAATTTTCAAAAGAACAAGGTATATCAAAAACATATGGAGTAGTAGATGTAAATTGCAGAAAGATTGACCCCACTCATATGTAAAATATTCATTTGAACACAAGACATGAGAAACTGACTATCCAACAAATAAAAAAATTCCAAAAATAAAAGAATCAAAGAAAATAAAGATAAAGCAAACAAAAACAATAAAAAACAAACAAAAATGCCCTAGAACAACTAGACAAATATCAATATGTTCAATTTCTAGGCATGTTCTATGTATACAATCATGAGAGATCGCATACACCAATAGCATTCCTAAGATACTCAAACCTAGATCCATCTAGGGGTTTTGTAAATAGGTCAGCTAATTGGTGTTCAGTAGGCATAAATTCAAGAGATACCACCTAGGTCTCTACCAAATCACGGATGAAATGATGACGAATGTCAATGTGTTTCGTGCATGAATGTTGAACCGGCTTCTTTGAGATGTTGATGGCACTCATATTGTCACAGTAAACAATCATTTTTCCTTCAAATCCATAGTCCGCAAGAAGTTGCTTCATCCAAATGAGTTGTGTGCAGCAGCTCCCAGCAGCTATATATTCGGCCTCGGTAGTAGAAAGAGAGATGGAGTTTTGTTTCTTACTCATCCAGGCAACCAAATTTGTTCCCACATAAAAGCATCCGCCTGATATACTCTTTCGATCATCAGCATTACCAGCCCAGTCAGCATCAGAATATCCTGCAAGTTCAAGATTTGTATTAGTAGAGAAATAAATTCCAAAATTGATTGTGCCATTGACATACTTGAGGATCCGTTTAACTGCTGTCAAATGAGATTCCTTTGGATTAGATTGGAATCGAGCACATACACCCACACTGAAAGATATATCTGGTCGACTAGCTGTAAGATAAAGGAGACAACCTATCATGCTTCTGTATAAGGTTTGGTCAACGGATTTCCTAGCCACATCTGCACTCAGCTTAATACTCGTATTCACGGGTGTGCGAGCATGACTTTTTCCATCCAACCCAAATCTCTTCACAAGATCTTTGGCATACTTTGGTTGAGACACAAAGATACCTTTGTTGGATTGTTGAACTTGAAAACCTAGAAAATAGGTCAATTCACCAATCATACTCATTTCAAACTCTTGCTTCATTTATGTAGAAAATTGATGAGCCTGTGAGTCGACCGTAGAGACAAAGATAATGTCATCTACATAAATTTGGACAACGAGAAGTTGACTGCATTTCCTATGGATGAACAATGTACGGTTAGCCTATCCTCTGATGAACCCATGTGCAAGAAGGTATGTTGTCAGACGTTCATACCAAGCTCTCAGAGCTTGTTTCAATTCATAAAGCGCCTTTTTCAGCTTGTAAACATGATCCGGATAAGTTGGATCCTGAAACCCTTTTGGCTGAGCTACATATACTTCTTGTTGAAGAATGCCATTAAGAAAAGCACTCTTGACGTCCATCTGATACAATTTGATCTGGAGATGACATGAGATGCTCAACAAAATTCTGATAGATTCCAATCTAGCTACCGGTGCGAACGTCTCATCAAAATCCACTCCTTCAACTTGAGTGTATCCTTGAGCAACCAATCGAGCTTTGTTTCTTACCACTGTACCATGCTCGTCAGACTTATTCTTGAAGATCCATTTAGTGCCAATGATATTCTGATCTTTTGGTTTTGGAACCAAATTCCAAACATCATTCCTAACAAACTGATTGAGTTCATTATGCATAGCCGCAACCCAACTCTCATCTTCTAATGCCTCATTCACCTTCTTTGGCTCAAACTAAGAAAGATAGCACAAATAAGAGACTTGATTTACCACCCTATTTCGCAGTCATAACCCTTCATTAACATTTCCCAACAAATTTTCTCTAGGGTGATTAAGTTTGACTCTGGAGGATGGTGCATGAGAGACCAAATTTGAAACTGGTGAAGGAGTCATGTCTTCTACAGGTGAAGGTATTGATGTACGGACTGCTAAAACATTCGGACTAGGAGGCTCATGAGTTTTATCAGACATATCAACTCGCTCCCCCTCAACCTGAGGTTCTTCTTCTGCAAAATGCTCCTTGGTAGTTTCATCATCAATGACAACATTTACTGATTCCATTACTGACTTGGTCCTTTTGTTATACACACGACTGGCTCGACTTGTATCAGAATATCCAAGAAAAATTCCTTCGTCACTCTTTGCATCAAACTTCCCCAAGTTCTCCCTATCACGAAGAATGTAACATGTACTTCCAAACACTCAAAAATATTTGACAGTGGGTTTCTTGCCTTGCCATAGCTCATATAGTGTCTTGGTAGTTATTGGTCTGAGAAAAACTCGATTAATAATATGACATGCCGTATGGACTGCTTCTCCCCAAAAATGTTGCCAAATCCTTAGCATGTATCATGACTCTAGCCATTTCTTGTATGACTCGATATTTCTATTCGACTACTCCATTTTGTTGAGGAGTTATGGGGGATGAGAATTCTTGTTTGATACCTTGCTAAGCACAATAATCTTCAAAACTTGAATTCTCGAATTCTCTGCCATGATCGCTCCGGATTCGCTTGATGAGACAGTCTTGTTCATTTTGTATCTTATGAAACAAGGTTCGAGCTTGTTCAAAGGCTTCAAATTTCTCTCTTAACAAAATTACCCATGTGTATCAAGAGAAGTCATCTACAACCACCATAATGTATTTCTTGCCTCCCAAACTGGCTGTCCGTGTAGGGTCCATGAGATCCATGTGAAGAAGCTCTAAATTTCGAGAGGTAACAATACCTGAGATCTTTTTGTGAGGAGTTCTAGTTTGTTTCCCCAATTGACATGGGCCACACTTTCCTTTATCAGCCTGATGAATCTTGGGTAAATCAGCTATGGCTTCTGTCTTTGAAATTTTGACAAGATCATGAAAATTCAAATGCCCCAGCTGTTGATGCCACAATTCTCCAGTGTCCAAGGTTGCCTTATTGCAGTTTATTGGAGAAGTTGAGGAAAGACAATAGCAGTTGTCAACAGTGCGCTCTCCTCCCATCAACCATTTTCCTTGAGAATCAAAGATGCTGTATTCTTTCTTAGAAAATTGGACCACTAGATCATAATCACAAAATTGACTAATGCTCAATAAATTAGCCTAGAGTCCTTCAACATACAGCACTTCTTGTGGAGTAGGAGCACCAAAAATTTCCACAATTCCTTGACCGATCACCTTCGATTTGCTGCCATCTCCATAAGTGATGCTTCCACCTCCTTTGCCTTCTTTAAGCTCTTTGAATAGAGACTTATCACCTATCATATGTTTTGAACAACCACAATCCAAAAACAACAAACAAGAGTTAAGCACACTTAAGGCAGTATGAGCAACAAGGCATAGATGATCTTTCTTTTTAACCCAAACCTGTTCCTTTTGAGGAGGAATTTGCACATTCTTGTCAATCAAATTAGACATATCTTTTATATCAACAGAATTTGACAAAACAGCTAACTTTTCACTAATAAGTTTCACTTGAGGAGTTAAAACTTTTAGTTGATTCCCAATTCCAGGTTCATCTAGTCTAAGGATATTCTTCTGTGATCAAGGTTGTTTAGCCCTAATTTGAAAACAGTTTGGTCGAGTATGACCTTTGACACCACAGTGAAAACAAGTAGGGATGAAGTTAGTTCTTACCGGAACTTTGAATTTCAACTTATTTTTCTTGGTCACATCTTCTGAACTTTCTTGAGGTAAACAAGACTTCTCAATTGTCACATCTTTCATTTTAGGTTTCACAAACTTGATCTTAGGAGTGGTTGCAACATTTGAAGAAGATGAATTAACATGTTTATTAAAACCCAATCCAGTCCTATCATGTGAATGTTTCTGATTTCCTAACATTTGATTCAATTTATCACTAGAAAATTTCTTTAAATGATCATTCGAATCATTCAAGTCCTTTTCTAGAGATTTCACTTTAGCAATCAGCATGAGGTTTTCAGAAGTCAAAGTGTTTCGAATAGCTAAACATTCATCCATAGATTTCATTAATCTTTCTTTCTCAAGTTCAGCTTCTTTCAGATTTTTCAGATTTTTCCTATTCAGCTTGTTCAATTTATCACATTCCACAAACAAGTTATCATAAGCAGTTTGTAAATCCACCTCATCATCAGATTCATTTATCATATGAGGTGAGTTAACAGTCTTATAATAATTATCATAAGAACCAGTAAAAGCTAAATAATTCACTCCTCCTTCAACTTCTTCTTCGGGTTTTTCATCATCCAATTCATCATTCTAAATGACATTGAAAGCTTTACCTTTGGACTTTTTCAGATTAACACATTCAATTCGAATATGACCCCAAACCCCACATTCATGACATTTTTGTCCACTAGTGAACTTATCCTTCTGATCAGTTTCTAAGTTCTCACGTAGATTACTTCTAAATTCACCTCTAGGTTTCACAGGAACTTTTGAGTGACGATTTTTAAGCTTTCCATTCACGGGTCTAAAGATTTTTCTAAACTTTTTAGCAAACAGGGCAAATTCTTCATTATCCCCAGAATCCTCATCAGATGAACCACAAGAATTGACTTTAACATTTTTTGCTTTAAGAGCATTGTTTTTAGTTTTCTTGAGTTTGGGGAGAATTAGCTCAAAGGTCTGAAGGGAACCTACAAGTTCTTCTACTCTCATAGTATCTAAGTCCTTGCTCTGTTGTATAGCAGCAATTTAGGGAATAAACCTCTCAGGCAAAGATCTTAAGATTTTTTTCACAACTTTAGCATCATCCATTTTCTTTCCCAAATTAATAGTAGAGTTTCTAATGGCACTAAGCTTTGAATAGAATTCATCAAAAGTTTCATCTTCCTATATTCTAATTTCCTCAAACTGAGAAACCAACATTTGAATTTTTGAAGTTCTAACAACCTTAGTTCCTTCATGTGTGATTTATAAAGTTTCCCAAGCTTCCTTAGCCATTTCACATCTAGAGATTCTAGAAAATTCCTCATTTGAAACAGAGATGTAAATAGCATTTATAGCTTTGTCATTCACAGTAGCATTATTCTTTTCCTCCGTTGTCCATTCAGTTATTGCTTTGTCTGGACGTGTCCATCCAGATTCAACAATATGCCAAACATTAATGGATTTAAAGTATGCTCTCATACGAATTTTCCAAAGCGTATAATTTGTACCGTCAAAGATGGGAAGAGAATTAGGAGCAACAGTAAGAGACATTTGATATGGAGTCTTGGATCACACTTAGGAAAGAATTCCTTCACAGAGTGAACCCGCTCTGATACCAATTGAAAATTCTAAAACGACTCCAAACGACACCTATCCAAATGTCTAGGTGTTTCACAAAGAATATGCCGAAAGAAATCTAACCTAGCAGTTAAAAATCAACCAAATACAAATATAAAATAAGCAATCAAGAACACAGATATTTGGTTATGAAGAGGAAACCATTTAGAGAACTCTCTAAATGTAAAACCTCTCCGGGGCAGCCAAACCCAGGAAATCAATCCATTATAAGAAGAATAAAGAATACAAGAAGAATTACAAAACCTTTGACTCTTCCTTGCACACGACAAGCGACCCACTTGACTTCTACCGCAGTAGCCCTTTCCAGAACATTTGGCACAATTCTTCTAAAAGATTTCCTTTCACCGGAACTCCGATTGGCTTCACGTATTTTCTTTTCTCAAATAATCTAGAACAGTATTTCTCACTCTAAGCACTCTAATTTTGTTCACCCAAAATTCACAGAGTGAACCCGCTTTGATACCAATTGAACATTCTAAAATGACTCCAAACGACACCTATCCAAATGTCTAGGTGTTTCACAAAGAATATGCCGAAATAAATCTAACCTAGCAGTTAAAAATCAACCAAATACAAATATAAAATAAGCAATCAAGAACACAGATATTTGGTTATGAAGAGGAAACCATTTAGAGAACTCTCTAAATGTAAAATCTCTCCGGGGCAGCCAAACCCAGGAAATCAATCCATTATAAGAAGAATAAAGAATACAAGAAGAATTACAAAACCTTTGACTCTTCCTTGCACACGACAAGCGACCCACTTGACTTCTACCGCAGTAGCCCTTTCCAGAACATCTGGCACAATTCTTCTAAAAGATTTCCTTTCACCGGAACTCCGATTGGCTTCACGTATTTTCTTTTCTCAAATAATCTAGAACAGTATTTCTCATTCTAAGCACTGATGTACAAATTTAATTGTACTCGCAAGTGCACGAGTCGTGTGCAATATAGCGTGTGTGCAAGTGCGAGGTCGATCCACAGGGATTTGTGTTGTGTAAACCAATTTCTATTTAAACCAACTCTATTTTAACCTAGTTCCGAATTTTGTGATTTTTGTCGTGCAAAATAAAACATAAACTAAAGAAAATAATGAAATAAATTGGTAAAGAACACTAAGGTTTTAGAATTCACTTCGCCAAATCTTAACTCTATATTCTCGTATTTGTTCCTACAATCGAAAAACTATATTCGATGTTTTACAAATATCAAGTTTAAATCATTCAATGAATCCACCCATTTTTACAAATCACAACAAATATCCGATTCGAAATTAAATCATCCTATGTATCCGTTTGGTTAACGAATCACAACGGATATCCGATTTCAATCGAATGATTTGATGTATCCGAAGGATGAAACACATCAAATATCCAACTCCAACACATAATAGTTCATCACATTCAATTAAAAGATATAAATCAAGCAATTGAATGAAAATCTACAACATCCTTATTCGAAGTCAAAATTGTATAAACAAAATACGAGAATACATGAGTTTGTCAATGACGAAGCTTCATCTTCAACCTTAGTTGAAAGATTTAGCCTCTCATGATAACAAAAATAATCACCAATTGAATTGTCATCATCGAAAGAATAAAACTTACAATGGAAAACAAAGCAAAAGCTTCCCCACGGCAATACGTCGTAATTCAGCTTAAAACGGCCTCCTCCAATTGTGAGGCTTAGAGGTCTATTTATATGGCTTAGGAGAGCCCTAGAAGCCCTAGTAATCCTAGGATTTTCGGAGATTTAAGTCCAAGCCCAATTAGGATAAAGAAAACCTAAGCCCAAATCGGAATAAGATTCGCCCAGAATTGCGGTCCTATCTTGCGGCGTGATTTTGGCCTTGCGACGCTCCGAATTGGGAAAATGCTATTTCACAATGAATTGTAGTAGTTTGAGTTATATTTCTAATGCCGCTTGAATCACCTCAATCGGATATCTGAGATGAAAGTTATGGTCAAAATACCGAGACGTATTAGGAATCCAATTTTGCATCCAATCCGATTTGACTTCAAATTGAGAAATTCCGAATTAATCATTTCCTTTATTTGATTAAACTTTAACCATGATTGGTTAAGCTTCACCATATCCTCTAGGTCTTCCCAATTTGCCCCTTTAAGCTTGGAATTTTTCCAGAAATGCTTTCTTTTCTTCCAAAAGCCTATAAAACAAAGAAAATACAAAAAGGCAGTAAAATGTCCTAATTAACCAAAACCAAAGGATTAAAACATGCAAGTTAAGGGCTGAAAATATAAATATTTTAGCACTTATCACACCCCCAAACTTGCATATTGCTAGTCCCTTAGCAATACAAAACTAAAAACAAGAATGGAAAAATAGAAAACAAAAGATAAATCCATCTTTCGTGGGATATACGATTGCATTTAGCGCATGCAACAAGCCTTTTAAACCCCTAGGTATCCCTAGAGGACGAGTGAAGTCTCGTGAAGGTTTAACAGGAATGATATCCACAAACATTTATGCACTATGTTATTTCATAAACAAGGACTTCCACACAAACACATGGTTTTTAACATCATGAGTAGGTTTATCATAATGAACACCACAATCACATCATCAAGATAAGCACAAATCATTCAACTCAAAGATGGAAATCTGAGACAACACATCAATAAGTGCAATGTGAGACTAACATAAAATCTGGAGGCTTCAATTTATTCTCAAACTTGGGTGTACTTTAGATGTGATAGGAATTTGCTCAGATGAAACAACCAAGGCTTAATTTTTTTTTTTTTTTTTTTTTTTTTTTTTGTATAGGCTGTGCAATGCTTAGCTTCCTTAAGCTTTCTAATTGACCCATGTAACGAGTGTTGGGCCAGAGACTCCCAAACCAAATGGTTTTAGGGCACTAGATGTAGAAACATCCCTAAGGGCTTAATTACTCAAGTCAACTAGGCTACGAAGCCAAACTAGCCATACAACCAACCAAGTTAGGTTTCTCATCTTTTTACGCGAACACTCAATGCTTTGTGAGGCATGAGGTCCGGTTACTCAATGAGAAGCTCAAACTGATTTGATTTTTTTTTTTTTTTTTTTTTTTTCAAACCATGGTTTCATCACACTTCATCCTACCTATCTCAAAATATACCCTAATCAAGTCAAATCTTATGCCTCACCGATTCTGTGCTAGTGTGCTCGTGGTGATAAACTCGAACATGTGAAATCTCTCTAATCCAACAATGAGTCAGAAGACTCAGATTCCTACTGACATGCTGTGTTCAAAATGCTAAACAGACCAATGACATGCAAACCACAGAATAGGTGTTATCCTTGCTTAATCAATAACATAGCAGATTTTTTTATTTTTTATTTTTTATTATATATATATATATATAACAAAACAACACGAATAATTAAGGAAAAAGACAGAGAAATGTCTACCCCACCCCCAAACTAAAATGACACATTGTCCCCAATGGGTCCAGAGATACAATACCAGGTGCGCGGCGCAAGTCGAGTGTAACATAGGAGAATGCTCCCCCAAACTTGAATGGCAGACACTTGCCCTGAAAAACACAACAGAAACAAACAAGCAAGATAAAATGGTAAGGGAAAGAATGAGGGTTGCCTCCCACAAGCGCTAAGTTTTAAGTCTTCAGCCAGACTCTCCACAAAAGACGACAATCACTCAGAATAACTCGGATCCTCCAACAATGTCGTCTCAATCTCCTTACTCCTCAACTCTAAGAATGGTTTTAATCTCTGTCCATTTACCTTGAAGGTGTTACCATTCTGAGGATCCTCAATCTCGATGGCCCCATGAGGAAAAACTGTCCGAATGATAAATGGGCCTGTCCACCGAGATTTCAACTTGCCTGGAAAAAGATGCAGCCGTGAATTGTAAAGAAGGACTTTCTCACCAGGCTCAAAAGATCGTCTCAAAATGCTCTGGTCATGAGCCTTCTTCACCTGCGCCTTGTACAACCGTGCAGACTCATAAGCATCATTCCTCAGCTCCTCTAATTCATTGAGTTGGAGCTTCCTTTGTGAGCCAGCCTTCAAAAGATTGAAGTTCAGCTGCTTGATGGCCCAATATGCTCTATGCTCCAACTCCATGGGAAGATGACATGCCTTCCCGTACACAAGCCGATAGGGTGACATCCCAATCGGGGTCTTGAAAGCTGTCCTATATGCCCACAGTGCGTCACTCAATCGCATAGACCAATCTTTTCGATTGGGGTTTACCGTCTTTTCCAAAATATGCTTGATCTCGCGATTGGAAACTTCAACCTGTCCACTCGTCTGTGGGTGATACGGGGTGGCAACCTTATGTGTGATGAAATACTTCTTCATCAACTGCTCAAAAATCCGATTGCAAAAATGCTTACCTCCATCACTTATAATTGCTCGAGGCGTACCAAAACGAGTAAAGATAGTGTCTCTCAAAAACTGGACCACAACTCTGTGGTCATTGGTCTTGCATGCAACCGCCTCCACCCATTTGGACACATAGTCCACAGCAACCAAGATGTACAGATAGCCAAAGGAGTTCGGGAAAGGTCCCATGAAATCGATGCCCCATACGTCAAAAATCTCAACAATCAAAATGGGACTGAGGGGCATCATATTCCTTCTAGAGATACTCCCTAGCTTCTGACAACGCTCACAAGATATACAATAAGCGTGGGCGTCTCTGAAAAGGGTAGGCCAATAGAATCCACACTGCAAAATCTTGGCAGCGGTCTTCTTAGCACTGAAATGGCCTCCACAAGGATGATCATGACAAAAGGAGATGACATTGGATTGGTCATGCTCAGGTATACACCTCCTAATGATCTGATCGGGACAATACTTGAACAGGTAAGGATCGTCCCAGAAAAAATGTTTCACCACGGACAAAAATTTGGACCTATCTTGTCGCCCCCACTGCTGAGGCTGTTGGCCGGTGACAAGATAGTTCACTATGTCAGCAAACCATGGTGCGGGCTCATGAGCAATGTGCATCAATTGCTCATCAGGGAAAGTCTCCGAAATGGGGCTGGCGTCCTCAGTGTAATCCACAGTCAATCTAGACAAATGATCCGCCACCACATTTTCGGAACCCTTCTTGTCCCGAATTTCTATGTCGAACTCCTGAAGTAGCAAAATCCATCGGATCAGACGAGATTTAGCATCTTTTTTGGAAAAAAGATACTTCAATGCTGCGTGATCCGAAAAGATGATGACTTTAGATCCTAGCAAATAGGATCTGAACTTGTCTAGCGCAAAAACGACTGCCAACAACTCCTTCTCCGTGGTGGAGTAGTTGAGTTGTGCATCGTTCAGAGTCCTGCTCGCATAGTAAATGACATGGGGAAGTCTATCAATACGCTGCCCCAAAACAGCTCCAACGGCATAATCCGATGCGTCACACATGATCTCAAAAGGTACACCCCAATTGGGTGGCTGAATAATGGGTGTGGATGTCAGAATGCTCTTAAGGTCTCCAAATGCTCTCTAGCAATCCTCATCAAATACAAATGGGGCATCCTTCACCAACAACTTGCACAAAGGCCTGGCAATCTTGCTAAAGTCTTGGATAAACCGCCTGTAGAATCCTGCATGGCCCAGAAAAGAGCGAACCTCCTTCACTGTACGTGGGGGTGGAAGGTTGGAAATCAAATCCACCTTCGCTTTATCAACCTCAATCCCCCTCTGAGATATGACGTGCCCCAATACAATACCTTGCTTGACCATAAAATGGCACTTCTCCCCATTGAGCACCAGGTTCTTCTCCTTGCACCGTACTAATACCAAAGTCAGGCGATGCAAACACTCATCAAAGGATGAACCAAAGACAGAGAAATCGTCCATGAAAATCTCTAAGAAACGCTCTACCATGTCAGAAAAAATACTAATCATGCACCGCTGAAAAGTAGCGGGTGTGTTGCATAACCCAGAGGGCATGCGACGGTAGGCGAAAGTCCCAAAAGGACAGGTAAATGTCGTCTTCTCCTGATCTTCGGGGTCCACAGGGACCTGGTTATATCTAGAATAACCATCCAAGAAGCAATAGTATGCGTGCCCAGCCAAACGTTCCACCATCTGATCAATGAATGGGAGTGGAAAATGATCCTTCCTTGTGGCGGCATTTAGCTTGCGGTAGTCTATGCAAACTCTCCATCCGGACTGAATGCGAGTTGGGACCAACTCATCATCCTTGTTCTTTACTACCGTCAATCCAGCTCGCTTTGGCACAACATGAATTGGGCTTACCCACTTGCTATCCGAGATTGGATAAATGATCCCTGCATCCAACAACTTAATCACTTCAGCCCTCACAACCTCTTGCATAGTTGGGTTTAACCTTCTCTGTGGCTCCCTCGATGGCTTGGCATTCTCCTCTAAATGTATCTTGTGCATCACCACCGAGGGACTGATCCCCTTGATATCCTCAATGGTCCAACCGATAGCTTCCTTGTGCTGTCTTAACACCTCTAGCAATTTTTCCTCTTGAGCATCAACCAAATCCGAAGCTATAATCACAGGCAAAGAATCTGCTGGACCTAGGAACTTATACTTAAGGTTATCCGGTAGAGGCTTAAGTTCCTTCTTTGGGGAATCAAGTGTTGTTGTCTCCTCCGTCTCACTGCTCACCAGAGGAGCAGTCTCCAAAATTGCATCTGCTTGCTCAAGCAACTTGTCCAAATCTAAATCCTCTCCGAACTGAGCAAAGCATGCCTCCAAGGGGTCTTCCTCTCCGAACTGAGCAAAGCATGCCTCCAAGGGGTCTTCTATGCTTGATTCATTCACTGTCTCTTTCATAATCTCCTCTATCAAGCATACATTTCTCACTTCATCATACTCCAATGGTTGTTTGCTGATATCAAAGATATTCAGCTCCACTGTCATATTTCCGAAGGAAATCTTCATCACCCCTGTCCTACAATTAATCAGGGCGTTAGCCGTAGCTAAGAATGGTCGCCCTAGAATCACCGGTATTTGAATGCCAACATTCTTGACCGGCTCTGTGTCTAGCACAATGAAGTCCACGGGGAAGTAAAACTTATCCACCTTGATCAAAACATCCTCAATGATTCCCCGTGGTATCTTAACTGACCTATCAGCCAATTGAAGTGTCATGGACGTGGGCTTCAGTTCCCCTAACCCTAATTGTAGGTAAACTGAATAGGGTAGGAGATTCACGCTCGCCCCAAGATCTAAAAGAGCCTTCTCAATTCGACTGACTCCTATCGTGCAAGAGATGGTAGGACACCCAGGGTCCTTATACTTAATCGGCAACTTGCACTGAAGGATGGAGCTAACTTGCTCGGTCAGAAATGCTTTCTTTGGGACATTTGTTCTTCTCTTAACTGTGATCAAATCCTTCAAGAACTTCGCATAAGAAGGCACTTGTTGGATGGCGTCCAAAAATGGAATATTGATTTGGACTTGCTTGAACACTTCTAGAATGTCCTCAAACTTCCCTCCTTTCTTGGGGGCTTGCAACCTTTCAGGGTAAGGTGCTTTCGGCATAAATGACCTAGGAGGGTCCTCAATAATGGGTGTGGTTGTAGATGGCTCGGCATCTCTCTTCTCTTTGTTGCCACTCTTTTCCTTTTCTTGCCCTGCAGGGTCTTCTTCTTTCTCAGCCACCTGATTGTCCACTTGTCTTCCTGACCTCAGAGTGACAATTGCTTGCACATGTTCTTGTCCGTGTGCAGGATTTGAGGAATTCCCAACCATATATTGACCTTTTGGGTTGGGCACGGGCTAACTGGGCAATTTCCCTTTTTCTCTCTCACCCAAGTGATTGGCTATCTGTCCAATCTGACTCTCCATCTTCGCAATTGCTTGGGTGTTAACCATGGTGGCATTCTTTACTTCATCTATTGCTTGGGTATTTGCCATGGTAGAGTTTTTGAGCTCTTGTATGGTCTGGCTATTCGATTGTATGAATGCCTTCATCGTTTCCTCCAGCGATGATTGTGACAAAGATGCAGGATGTTGCACTGGTTGAGTTGAACGACCATGATTCAGTGAGGGAAATCCTTGATTCATTGGTTGGCTCTGCTTTCATGAGAAATTAGGGTGGTTCCGCCACCCTGGATTGTATGTCTCTGAGTATGGTCCGCTTGCTTGCTTCCTAAAGTCATTAAAGGCGTTCACTTGTTCCATGGCGCACTCGGCAAAAGCCGGTGAAAATGGACAATTCTGTGCTAAGTGCATAGGATTAGCACAGATTGAACAGCCATCAACATTGAAAGTGTTGGCGGCATTTACGGATTGACCCACTGCAAGGGCTTCAACCTTCTTGGTCAAAGCATCTATCTTTATCCTCAAATCAGTGTCCTCCTTAACCTCATAGATGCCACCTTTCTTGGGAATACGGGCAGATTTATCCCGACAACTCGAAAAATCCCACTGCTGTGAGCTGTCGGACAACTTGTCTAATGCCTTATATGCTGCATCCCCTGTCAAACTTAAGAATGCTCCCCCATTCATTGACTCGATCATACTACGGTTGGATTGGGTCAATCCTTGGTAGAAAAATTGAACGAGTCTCCACTTCTCATATCCATGTGGGGGACATCTTATCAACAACTCCTTAAACCTTTCCCAACACTCTGAAAATTTCTCATCCTCCTCTTGAGTGAAGGAGCTTATTTCCTTTCTGTATTCATTGACCTTTGACATTGGGAAATACTTGTTATAGAACTTGCTTAACAAGCTTTCCCAAGATGTAATGGATCCAGGCGTGTTGGAGTCCAACCATGCCCTAGCTTTGTCTTGTAGAGAGAAAGGAAATAGTCTGAGATGAACAGACTCTTCGGATAAATTTTGAAATTTGAAAATGGCTCATATGTCCTTGAATTTCTTTACATGACTATAAGGATTTTCAAGTTCTAGACCATGGAACGATGGTAGGAGTTGGATGACATGAGGTTTCAAATCAAAATGAGTAGCATTGGTTGGTGGCAACACTATACACGAATGGGATGTAGTGAAGTCCACAGGTGCGAACAACTCCCTAAGTGACGTAGTGAAGTCCACATTCCAAGCTCTAGCTTGCTCGGGATTTCCAGCTCTAGCATCCTCATGCTCAACCCTAGGTTCCTCTATGTTATCTTGTTGGTCTCCCATTTCACGTCTATCCTCACTCTCAACAGGTGCTCTCCGAGTTCTCCTAAGAGTTCTATCAATGTCGGGATCTAAAGGTGTCAAATCTAAGTTTAGGGATCTCCGACCAAGCATACACCAATCTCGAGTGTTCAAATAAACTGATTAAACAACAATGAATAATCACAGAAAGAACACAAACAACCAAACAAAAAAATAGAACTAACTATTCAACAACAATATACAAAAGAAATTTCAAAACAACAACAAAAAAATTGTGCTTAGCTGCTTCTGGTGATGCACTCGATCGCAGATGTGCGTTCGCTGTGCGCTTGTGCGTACTTACAGAATGGATCAGGCGCAGGCACGCAGGCTGCTCACCGAAAAGGCTCGAGTGCGCTCGATCGCAGATGGAGTGCGATCGATCGTACTGACAGAAACTAAAATTCTCTGAAACTGCAGCAAGAAAAACAGAAACAACAAACCCCTTTTTCTTTTTCTTTTTTCTGTTTTTTTTTTATAAAAATCAATTTCACAAACAAACAAATCCCCGGCAACGGCGCCAAAATTTGATGTACAAATTTAATTGTACTCGCAAGTGCACGAGTCGTGTGCAATATAGCGTGTGTGCAAGTGCGAGGTCGATCCACAGGGATTTGTGTTGTGTAAACCAATTTCTATTTAAACCAACTCTATTTTAACCTAGTTCCGAATTTTGTGATTTTTGTCATGCAAAATAAAACATAAACTAAAGAAAATAATGAAATAAATTGGTAAAGAACACTAAGGTTTTAGAATTCACTTCGCCAAATCTTAACTCTATATTCTCGTATTTGTTCCTACAATCGAAAAACTATATTCGATGTTTTACAAATATCAAGTTTAAATCATTCAATGAATCCACCCATTTTTACAAATCACAACAAATATCCGATTCGAAATTAAATCATCCTATGTATCCGTTTGGTTAACGAATCACAGCGGATATCCGATTTCAATCGAATGATTTGATGTATCCGAAGGATGAAACACATCAAATATCCAACTCCAACACATAATAGTTCATCACATTCAATTAAAAGATATAAATCAAGCAATTGAATGAAAATCTACAACATCCTTATTCGAAGTCAAAATTGTATAAACAAAATACGAGAATACATGAGTTTGTCAATGACGAAGCTTCATCTTCAACCTTAGTTGAAAGATTTAGCCTCTCATGATAACAAAAATAATCACCAATTGAATTGTCATCATCGAAAGAATAAAACTTACAATGGAAAACAAAGCAAAAGCTTCCCCACGGCAATACGTCGTAATTCAGCTTAAAACGGCCTCCTCCAATTGTGAGGCTTAGAGGTCTATTTATATGGCTTAGGAGAGCCCTAGAAGCCCTAGTAATCCTAGGATTTTCGGAGATTTAAGTCCAAGCCCAATTAGGATAAAGAAAACCTAAGCCCAAATCGGAATAAGATTCGCCCAGAATTGCGGTCCTATCTTGCGGCGTGATTTTGGCCTTGCGACGCTCCGAATTGGGAAAATGCTATTTCACAATGAATTGTAGTAGTTTGAGTTAGATTTCTAATGCCGCTTGAATCACCTCAATCGGATATCTGAGATGAAAGTTATGGTCAAAATACCGAGACGTATTAGGAATCCAATTTTGCATCCAATCCGATTTGACTTCAAATTAAGAAATTCCGAATTAATCCTTTCCTTTATTTGATTAAACTTTAACCATGATTGGTTAAGCTTCACCATATCCTCTAGGTCTTCCCAATTTGCCCCTTTAAGCTTGGAATTTTTCCAGAAATGCTTTCTTTTCTTCCAAAAGCCTATAAAACAAAGAAAATACAAAAAGGCAGTAAAATGTCCTAATTAACCAAAACCAAAGGATTAAAACATGCAAGTTAAGGGCTGAAAATATAAATATTTTAGCACTTATCAAGCACTCTAATTTTGTTCACCCAAAATATGTACATATAAATGGCAAATTAGTTTGCTTAAATAGAAAATAAAACCTGATAAAACAACCATGTCCGGATAGGGATAATCAGGTGTCCGGACATGGCTAGGGTTACATGATCATAACCACATGAGGTCCGGACACCCAAGTCATGTGTCCGGACATGCTATTAAAAAATTGGCTTTTTGGAAATGGGGTCTGGACCCAGCTTCTGGTAGTCTGGACCTCCTCTTCAGAACATGGTTGCTGGATATGCGATCCGGACCCATCTTTTGATGGTCCGGACCGGCCCTTCTAGAATCAGATTTCTTCACATGTTAAGATGCTTCATTTTCACCAACTTTACACACAAACCGAATGAGCCAAATCATAATCCAACAAGCATCAATAAGACAAATAATATAAGCTGTCAGATAGAGGACCGATGGATCGGTCAAGGGTGGGCGATCGATCGGTCGCTTCTGGTCATGGATGATCTGGCACTCCACTCACTTCTACACACAAGGGAAACTTCTCCAACACATTCCCCTGCACTGTAGGACCACTCCCAAGCTGCCATGTGTCCTTCATAAGCATCCATGTGCTCATGCCATGCCCATGATCCAAACAAACAATGAATAAGTAGCCCGTGCTTAAATAAATCTCCATGCTTCCACAAGCCCATGCCACATTAAATAAATTCCATACAACATAAACAATTATTTGAATGGGAATCCACAAGACCTATGGCAGTCAGATCGCTCAAAATGGCAGATTAAACAATTCTGGCCGGGGACCGATCGATCGGTTAACACTGAGCATGTTTCAGGAATTATTCACACATGGACCGATCGATCGCTCTTCGATCGATCAACACTAACCTCTTCTGAAATTCTTCTCTATACACTGGCCAATTGATCGGGCTTTGATCGGTCAACACTAACCTCCATGCATTTTCCTTCTTTAAGCCAGGCGGTCGATCAGACTTCGATTGGTCTTTGATCGGTGCACACTGACCTTCAAATTTGAGCACTTTTGGAACCAAATTCGGCCAACACAAAATACCAACACTTCAGTTAGTTACCAATTAACTAAACTTGAGAAATTGCTAGTAACGCTACCAAAATGATTTAGCTCAGTTTTGGGAGTGTTACACACAGTCAGGACCCAGTTGGACTCGCCAGGACCTAGCTTGAATATTATCTTAATTTAAAGTTTAATATGTGAAATCATTTTTCTACCCCAAAAAAAAAAAAAAAAAAAAAAAAAAAAAAAAAAAAACATTTTATGTCGAAACAAACAGCGCCTTAATAAGTAACTTTTTATGAAAAGTCATCTAAATTAGTTATTTGTATGAACATGTGAAGAGTTTCAAACTAAAGCTCACAATGTATTAGATGGAACTACAATCACTAAAATGAAATTGTCCCTATGACCTTTGAAATGTGTGATTTCCTTTAATGTATTGTGGCATTTTGATAGGCTTTTTGTACCTATTCATACGTATACTAACCTTTGGAGTTTTGATGATTTTTTTTATATAAGTTATGTATTAATTAAATAATACCCTTTTTTTTAAGGTCATAACCCAAACTCTGGGACAATATTACTTTATACCATTCAAAAAATAAAAAATAAAAAGATGGCCAATTAACTTGTGATCTATCTTACCATATCAAAAGTTACTTTTTTAAAAAACAACTTTCCATTTAAATAAACTTTATTTTTGCAATGTCAAGTGATATGATATTTTTCATTGCTTTAAGTACTTTACATCCTTGATCAAATTGATTTACTATATTTAACTCAAATGTCTCTTTATCACTTACATAAGTCCTTATTTTTTTTAAAAAAAAAAAAAAATTATTTATTTCATAGAAGTACATAAATTAATATAATCATTACATTCTAAATATTCTAATATCCATATTTATTTTTATTTTCAAATCAATTTTTTTTTAAAAAAAAAAAATTGAATGGGTGTCTTGATGTAATTTATTGTGATTGAGGGATCATCTCTTTCTCTTACCTATTTGAAATAAATTAAGTTCTTACAAATACACGTGTATTGTTAAAAACCACAAGTTAACATAAAAACTATTTCAAAACAAACCTTGAACTCCCATAAAAAGATATTACTTAATCCAAAAGGCACTTAACTGAAAAATGGTCATAATTCCAAAAGTCACAACTATTAAACAATTATTCTTTGAATAAAATTAATTTAAAAGTAAAAAAAAATTGGTACACTATATAAGGGCAAAGCCTCAACATCTTTTGATTATACATCAAAATAAAAAGTTTCTAAAGTGAAGAAAATACATGGCTTGCAAATGTATTAGAAAACTAATGCTAGTGATGGTGGAGTTGCTAATCCTTTTTCTCCTAAAAGTGTACGCTAATGACTTTGCCCATATCTCTTTCCATCCCTCTTCACCTCCCACTCCAGTCCCTCATTTCTCTAAACTTGATAAAGTTCAAACTAATGACTTTCTATCTACCTCTTTTTCTCCTTCTCCACTTCCCATCTTGTATCCTTATTCCTCTAAACTTGATAAAGTTCAAGGAATAATGGGTACATGCATTAAAGATGAAATTAACATTTGTGATAAAACATTTTTAATTGAAAGTTTTTCTAAAGTTGACTGGCTTCTCTTTAAAAAGTGTCTTACTATTGGTTTTGCAAGATGCCTGGAGAAAAATACTCGACCTCAAATTGATTTCACTGCCCAACACTTTCATTGTGTAGAGAATTGCATAGAACATCAAAGTGATCTTGCGACTTGTTTAACAGAATGTTATGAAAAGCCTATCAACAAGCAATCAGATGTCATTTATGCACAAAATCCTAAGTGAAAGATCTGGTAATTATTTCTTAACTATTCTCCATACTCCTCTCTCTCTCTCTCTCTCTCTTTGCTATTTGTTGGTCTCCAATTGATTTCCTATAGTGCAAAGATGAAATTAAGTTTCTTAGAATGTTTATCAATTTTCATATATGATACAAAAGAAGAACTTTTAACTTTTATATATTTTTACGATATCAATAGAAGGTTTCTTATGGATTACTTATTTTCATTAACTACAAAATGTTGAAAATTGTTTTTTCTACATGAAGCCTAACGAGTACTAAAAGTTGTCAACCAGACATATTTTTTAACTTATGGAGCATTTGATAATTATCTTCAATGCCTTAAGTGAAGCCAAAAAATTTTTTTATCATTATCATAACCAGTGATTGTCACTCTTTTTTTCCTAGTTACCAAAAAAAGGTTGTTATAATTTGGTATTTATCTAGTTTTTTATTGTAATTATGTATAGATTGCCAAGTAATTACCAAATAGAATAATTTTCTTTAAATTGGAGCAATAAAATCTCATGTTAGTGATTTCTAACAATAGAAGTTTTGAATATTGTGATTAACATTGTATAATATTTTCAAAAATGAAAGTGCAAGATATTAATTATGATCACAAAATAGTGATCATTTCTTGATAGTATGCTAATTGTTTTATAAGATAAGTACAACAAAATAACT
Organism: Corylus avellana; assembly: GCF_965113065.1. Taxonomy (NCBI): domain Eukaryota; kingdom Viridiplantae; phylum Streptophyta; class Magnoliopsida; order Fagales; family Betulaceae; genus Corylus; species Corylus avellana. Next base: position 7,156,028 of record NC_142496.1, read on the forward strand.
AAAACATGATGATCTTTGTTTTCAAAAAATGCAATCTTTTTTTTCTTACCTTACCTTTCTTTAAAGTAGGAGTGTACAAATGGAGAGGTTACAACTGCTCCGTAACCGCTAACCGCTTATAACCGCTAACCACATAACCACTTTGGTAAGCGGCTATAAAAAACCGATAACCGCTTAAGACGGGGCGGTTAGGGGTTTTAGGAGTAGCGAAAAGCAGTTAATAACCACTAACCGCCTACCCTTATATATAATTATATAAATATATATTATATATTTAAAATTAAAAATATAACATTAAAACAACGTTGTTTTAACACCAAAACAGTGTCATTTTAAATACAAGTTAGGAATAGGGTTTCATCATATTCTTTGTTTTCTAGAATACTTTGACCTAAAACTATTTAAAATAAACCCAAAAAATAGGCACAATAAAGGCCCAAAACACCTCAAAAGGCCCAAAAGCCCATATAATACAACCACTAGTTATTAGTTTGAATAACCACTAACCGCCTAAGCAGAGCGATTGCGGTCATTCAAATCTAATAACCGCCTTAGGCAGTTGTGGTTAGTGGTTTTATCCAAAAACCGCTAACCGCAACCGCTTGTACAGCCCTACTTTAAATGATGTATTATATAGTTCATTTTATTCATGATTTAGCTATTCATTTTTTATAATCAACACTAAACCTCCTTTTCATCATATATTAAAGTGAAATTTTTGTTTTCCCGTTAACAATTAATGAGAAGGTAAACTTGCAAGTCACATATCTTCTTATTCCAATCACATAATGCAACATCCTTAAGTAGTTTTTCCATGAATATAGAGTGTCTTTTTCTTAAATATATCCTATTAATAGATGAAGAAACATCATATTAATAGATGAAAAATTAATAATTTATAGATCTAACGGTGGAAGGGAACGGGTGAGATGATGATTACTTGATAGCTTTGGCTATTCAGTAGCCATGCCTAATGGTACCACAAGTGTAATAGGATTTTATGTTTTTGTCCTTGTCAATTGTGCATTAAGAATTTTTTTTTTTTTATATTATTATTAGTATTGTCAACTGAACCTTCTACTTAACTCGATGCATGTTTTTTCAAGTTCTTCACTACTTACGTTACTTATTATGCTGCAATTCACACATAAAGCATGCTATGGTTACAGATTCATATGGATGCTTCACAAGGAATGTACAAGAGAGAGCAAAGACTTCCTAGAAAGCAATTCTCAATTGTGCCTTATTTCAAATAATATTGTTTGAGTTTTGGAATAATGTTCATTAGGGATGTTGTACTACTTAGATTGATACATCTGTGTTTTTGAGATTTTAAGTTGGACCATTTTGGACCCTAAACTTTATCATTTGAGTGTTGAGTTTTATATGGGATTTGTGATCTTTTTTAATGTTTGGACATTTTAGATTTTCCAGGTGATGTAGTGAGACGTAAAAAATAATATATTGTTTGTATATGATACTATATAAATACTTGTTATTATTACTCTTGGGATCAACTAGTGCATCACATGCACAGCGGAATAGTACTAGAAATTCAATTACTTGAAAGAAAGAACAATGCTAGATCATGTGATGTGGTCTTTGTTTAAGTAAAAAGATATCAATAATAAATTACCACTCGCAATGGAACAAATCCTTGTAAGATAGGGCTATATAAAGGATGTCGAACCTCAAGAACTCCAATTATTAACATGCATGGATAGTCACACACATATATATATATTAATTGAAGGCCTAAATTTATTGGGGGCTGTGGGCGAAGTTTCCTCCCTTTTTCCTGTTGTTTTGACTTGGCCATCGTATTATAATTTTTTTTTTTGTAAGTTGTTATAATTTTAATTGAAGTTTCTTCTCTTTTACCACTTTTTATTATTATTATTATTATTGTTTGTTTCCAAGTTCCTACGGGGGCCACCATTGCTTTGACTTTCAAATGTCACATTTCCAAAGGTAATCCTTTTATATGTAGTGCATGCAAAGCACCAAACTCTAATAAGTTCAGAATTTCTTGTTGAGGTTATTCAATTCTCACATTCATTAAGGAAGGATTAAACACTCTATGATGAATACAAGGCATGTTGAAGAAGACAAAATGGTTGAAGAACTCTATGAATCCTCACAGAAGGGGTGTGTAAGCATTTTGACCGCATTGATCCAAAGGGATGCACTCATTCTTAGTGAAGTTTCACTGACGTCCCTCAAGGATACTCCCTTACATATAGCAACTTTGCATGGCCATCTTGAATTTTGTAGGCTTCTTCTTAGCAAGAAACCTACATTTGCAAAAGATGTGGACGCGTTGGGGCGAACTCCTCTTCACTTGGCTTCTGCTGAGGGCCACATTAAAATAGTACAAGCATTGCTGCAAGAAAATACAGATGTTCGCTTAGCTTCTAATCGGGACGAGAGAATTCCTCTCCACTTAGCCGCGATAAGAGGACGAATAGAGATCGTAAAAGAGTTAATTTCTGCTCGACCAGAGTCTATCAAGGTGAATCTCAATGGAGAGAGTGTTTTACACTTGTGTGTTCGATATAATCAGTTGGATGCTCTAAAATTGTTAGTGGAATCGGCTAGTGGTGATGAATTATTCCTCAACTCCAAAGACCACAATGGCAACTCCAAATTGCATTTAGATATGTTAACAATATATCTTCTACCCCATCATGAGACTCCAACACTATCTCAACAACCAAGCTGTAAGAGATTTGTTCTGTTACTTGATATATTGCAGTTGCTGATATAGTGCAGAAGATAATTATTCAAATATTATTGTTATAGTTTAAATTCAAATGTATATATAGCTAGATATTATTTGATTCACTGTACGTGTATAAATATACACATTTGATTGTAATACAAATCATTCAATCTCAAAAGCTTTGATGGTATCAGAGCTACTAGCTCACGCAACTAAATAATTTTTTTCCACTCCTTTCTTATTTTTATCTCTATGGCTTCTGCCTTTATTCCTCTTAATCTTGGTCAGCTTGTTACTACCAAGTTGGATGGTCCCAACTACTTAGTGTGGCTGAATAAGTTTTCACCTATTTTGAAAACTAATGATTCGATGGGCTTCGTGGATGGTTCTGAGCCGTGCCCACCAAAGTTCCTTCTGGATGCTGAAGGAAAGGTTCCTACTACTATCACTTCTGAATTTCAGTTATGGACTAAGAAGGATCAATTCGTATTGAGTTGGCTCACTGCCACTCTGTCCGACAAGGTCATTCCTTCTGTTTTTGGTATCCATGCTGCTCATGAAGCCTAGTTGTCTCTCGCCAACCGTTATGCTTCTAATTCGACATCTCGTATCCAGCATCTCCGCCGTCAACTTCAGAGTCTTCACCAAGGTTCTCAAAGTTGTACAAAATATGTTGAACATGCCAAGCATCTTGCTGCAGAACTTGGTGCAGTTGGTAAAGTCATTGACGATGATGACCTTATTGCATTTATGGTTAGTGGACTTACTCCAGTCTTCAACCCCTTTGTTACTTCCTTGTCCTTTGCAAGCTGCCATAAATCTTTATCCCTTGAAGATTTCCAAGCTGAGCTCTTATCCTTTGAGCTGCTCATGGAAATCCAGAATTAGTCTCTCTTGGCTCATAGCAACCAATTTGCTATGTTTTCCTCTAAATCACATTCACAACACTTCAATCGTAAACCAAAGTTCTCTAGAAAGTCCCAACCTCGCTCCTACTCCTCTCCACGCCCTGTTGTCCCTCATTCTCCACCAAAATCCACCTCAGCTCCACTTGTCTCACATCCACCAAAGTCCCCCTGCCAAATTTGTGGTAAACCAAGCCACAAGGCCCTAGATTGCTTTCATCGCATGGATCATGCTTATCAAGGACGTCATCCTCCTGCTCAATTAGCTGCCATGGTTGCCCATACCAATCCCAATTCTGAAGCAGATCCTTGGTATGCTGATAGTGGTGCTAACCAACACATAACATCAAGTTTGGAAAATCTCTCATTGCAGTAGCCATATATAGGTACTGATAATGTTGCAGTGGGAAATGGCTCAGGTTCGGGGATTCAAAATACTGGTTCTCTTACTTTTCACACTCCACATTCTACTTTACACCTTTCTAAAATATTCCATTGTCCTCAAGCTCTTGTTAATCTATTATCTATTAACAAGTTTTGTCGTGATAATGCGTGTTTTTTTATTCTCACGGATTCTCACTATTTTGTTAAGGATTCTCAAATGGGGATGACTCTCTTGGAAGGAAAAACTGAAGGGGGTCTCTATCCTCTTCATCTCAGTTCTTTTTCAGCTAATAAACGGCATGCCTTGACTGCCCTCTTAGGTGTCAAAGCTTCTGAGGCTGTGTAGCATTTTAGATTGGGCCATGCATCCTCTCCAGTTGTCTCACACCTCCTGCATCAATTTTCTCTTCCTGTCTACGGTATGAAGCAACTGGAAGTGGTCTGTGAACCTTGTCAACTTGGCAAAAGCAAACAGCTCCCTTTCCAACCTTCTAGCCGTGTTTCCTCTCATCCCTTGAAACTTTTTCATTCCGATGTCTGGTCTTGTTCTACCAAGTCGGTGGGAGGGTGTTTATATTATGTTCTATTTGTTGATGACTTCTCCAGATTTACCTGGTTGTATCCCATCCATAATAAATCAGATTTCTTTCCTGTTTTTTTGAAATTCAAGTCTCTTGTGGAAAATCAGTTTTCTTGTTTAATTAAGCAATTTAAATCTAATGGTGGTGGTCAGGTTGTTTCCAACGCTTTCAAACAATTTCTTGATACACATGGCATTCATCATAGGATTTCCTACCCTCATACGCCACAAAAAAAAAATGGCTTGGCTAAAAGAAAACATAGACACATCGTCGAGATGGGTCTATCTCTTCTTGCTCAATCCAACTTGGCTCCTTTGTTTTGGGTAGACGCATTTCTTACGTCGGTGTTCATTATAAATCGACTTCCCACCCATGTTTTGGACAATGTTTCACCGTACTATAAATTGTTTAACAAAAATCTTGATTACACGACATTTCGGTCCTTTGGCTGTGCATGTTTCCCCCTTTTATGACCATATACGAGTCACAAGTTGATGTTTAGAAATAAGCGTTGTATTTTTTTGGGGCATAGTTCAGCTCAGCAAGGGTACCGTTGTTTAGAACCTGTTTCTCGTCGTGTGTATATGTCTAGAAATGTAGTCTTCTTTGAAAATGTTTTCCCTGCTAAAGAAGGTGCTCTCATATCCTCTGTTCCATCTTCTACTGGATCATCTCTAAAGTTTGTTATGCTTCAGTCCCTAATCTTCTCCTCTTCTCTCATTGAGTCTACTCCACCCGTGTCAATTGCATCTCCTGTTTCTCCTGCACTTCCTGTGCTTTCTTCTGATTCTCTTATGTCTATATCAAATTTTTCCTCTACTCAAATCCCTCACATTGCTCCAGATGCGTTGATAAGTGCCAAATATTGCATATTTGGACCCCTTTATTTACATTAGTTAATCCTTTAGCTGTGTCGTTATTTAATATTTTGTGTTAGTTTTGTGTTTTTAGTGTTTTGTAGGTCATTGAAGAAAAACTGCAGCTTTAAAGGGAAAAATGCGAAGTTTGGAAGAAAGCATACTTTGAGAAGACCTAGATTGTGTGGTTAAGTCTAACCAAATCTAAGGAAAGGTTAAATCAGATTAAAGTTCAGATTGGATAAGATTTCGGATCGGATTCAAATTCAGATTCTGCACATGTCTTAGTATTTTGACCATAACTCTCCACTCAAATATCGGATTGAAGTGATTCAAATGGCATTGGAAAGCTAGCTCAAAATACTACAATTTGTTGTGAAATAGGATTTTCGTAATTCGTACAGTTACTATGTCAAAATCGCCCCGTAATTAAAGGACACAAATCTGGACGAATCCTATTCCGATTTCAGACTTTTATTTTGACTGGGAGACAGACTTCCGAATTATCTAGGTTTACTTGGGCTTCTAGGACTTCCCTAAGCCTATAAATAGACTTCTTTGCATTCAAGAAAAGATACACAATCCCAGAGAGCAAAATTCTTTTGTTTAGTTTTTCTTTAGGTTTAGGTTTAGGTTTAGATTTTATTTTTATGTGGAGCTAAATTCCCAACTAAGGTTGGGGATGAAGCCTCACCGATGAAGAACATCAATACTTTTATGTAAGTTTTTATTATTCTGATTTTATTGGGTTTTATATTTCAATTGTTTTACTTCTAATCAATTGTATAGAGTGATTCTTGGATATCTCTTGTGATTCAAGGATACATTTGATGATTTGAGATAATTTCATATGATTGATTGCTTGGCTTTTAACTCATAAAAATTGGATATCCCTTGTGATTTGTTCTACGGATACATCTGGTGTTTCAATTTAATTTGGATTCCTTTTGTGATTTGGTCAATGAATGGATACATGAGATGGTTTTGATTAATTTTTTGAAGTATAGTAAAACATGTCTATGATTTAATTTGTGAGAACTTCGGATTAATATTGATGAACATAAAGTATGTTGTTATGATTTGGTGAGTGTGAATTCTCAAACCTTAGTACCTTTATCCTTAGATTTACTTATTTTATTTAGTTTATGTTTATCCTTTAATTTTCAAAACTCAAAAATCAAAACCCTTTTAGAACTAGATTAGGATTTAATTAGTTTAGATATAAATTGCTCTTTCAAAAATACAATTCTCTGTGGGATCGACTTCGCACTTGCAATCCATTAAACTACAATCGATTCGTGCACTTGCGAGTTAAATAAATTTGCACAACATGCGTCATCCATAGTCTCTTCCCCATCCTCTGCTTCCATTGCCCCTTCATACGTCTTAATACCTGAAACAGCTCTTGCCATTCCAACTTCTACCTCTATCAGTGATATTCCTCCTACACACTCTATGGTCACCCGTTCACGTACTGGTCATCTCAGACCACGATCTTACCAAGGCTTTCAAATGTTTTACTCTTCCCAGCATGCTGTTCTTGCCCCCACCAGTATTACGATTCCTCTTGAACCTACATGCTATTCTCAAGCTGCACTATCTCCTGATTGGCGTGCGGCAATGGGTGAGGAATTTCATGCACTTATTGCAAACGGTACATGGTCTCTCTGCTCTCCTCCTCCTAATCACAATATTATACGTAATAAGTGGGTGTACAAAGTAAAACAAAAGCAAGATGGTACTATTGATAGATTTAAAGCCTGGTTGGTGGCTAAGGGGTTTGATCAAGAGTCTGGCGTGGATTTTACTAATACATTTAGCCCAGTTGTTAAATGTTCAACAATTCGGGTTCTTTTGGCCTTGGCAGTGCAGTTTGATTGGGGTATTTGTCAATTGGATGAATCCAATGCATTTCTTCATGGCAATTTATTGGAGGAAGTATATATGGAGCAACCTCGGGGATTTGTGGATTCTCAATTTCCCAACCACGTGTGCCGATTACACTTGTCTTTGTATAGCCTCAAACAAGCACCCCGTGCATGGTTCACATGGTTATTTGAGGCTCTTACGGATATTGGGTTTGTCCAATCTTCAGTGGACTCATCCTTATTTATGTTCCATCATAATGACATTCACATTTTTATCTTGATTTATGTTGATGATATACTTGTTATGGGTATTCATCCATCTCATATTTTTGGTGTTATTACTAAATTACAGCAAGTATTCAAGTTGAAGGATCTTGGTCCCTCGGGTTATTTTCTAGGTGTTCAGGCTCATCGCTCCTCTTCAGGATTGCATTTTTGCCAAGCTAAGTACATCACTGATCTCTTGTCTAGGACGAAGATGTTAGGTGCCAAACCATACTCTTCCCCATGCCTTGCTGGTTCCAGAATGTCCAAAACTGCTGGTGACCCGCTTTCTTCCATAGACATCACTGAATTCAGACGAACCGTGGGTGCCTTGCAATATTGTACAATGACAAGACCGGATATTGCATTTGTTGTTAATCAATTATGCCAACATATGCACAATCCCTCATCCCTTCATTGGACTGCTACAAAACGTGTGCTTTGCTACCTTAAAGGGACTATTGATCACAGTTTATGGTATACAAAGGGTCATCTTTCTCTCCAAGCATTTTGTGACTCCGATTGGGCCGGGGATCCTGATGATCGACGATCTACTATAGGTATTGGTGTTTTCTTGGGCTCTTGTCTTGTTTTGTGGATGGCAAAGAAGCAACTTGTCATTGCTAGATCGAGTACGGAAGCCGAATATCATGCTATGTCGATTGCTACTGCTGACTTGTTTTGGTTACGCATGTTATTCAAAGAAATTTGCATTCCATTATTTTCTGCACCCATCCTATGGTGTGATAATATTGGTGTTCTTGCTTTAGCTTCTAATCCGGTGTATCATGCGAGAACAAAACATATCGAGATCGATTATCACTTCATTCGAGATAAAGTGATTAATCGTGATATTTCAATTAAATTTATTAGCACTCAAAATCAAATTGCCGATATATTTACTAAGGGTCTCAGTTCTGTCCGCTTTGGCATTCTACGTGACAAGCTTATGGTATGCTCTGCCCCCATGGACTTGCGGGGAGATGTTAACAATATATCTTCTACCCCATTATCAGACTCCAACACTATCTCAACAACCAAGCTGTCAGAGATTTGTTCTATTACTTGATATACTGCAGTTGCTGATATAGTGCAGAAGATAATTATTCAAATATTATTGTTATAGTTTAAATTCAAATGTATATATAGTTAGATATTATTTGATTTACTGTACATGTATAAATGTACACATTTGATAGTAATACAAATCATTCAATCTCAAAAGCTTTCAAGTTGTGATGCTCAAGCAAACAAAGGTGCGTTAACAATGTATATGAATACCCTTTTAGAAGAGAAATTTCTTTCTAGTATATTTATAGATATAAAGTAGTATGTATTATCCATATCTTTGAAATGATTCTACGTACTTCTTGACCACGACTTTTAAACATCTTTTTATCCTTTCATTTTTCATAAGTTTGTCTTTGGTCATAAAGGAGGGATAGATTTTAAAATTAAAAGAATATATATTCGTACAAGAAAGAAGAAATTAATAGAAGAATCGCGATGTTTTTATTCAAACCCAACAAAAATAGGAAAATATCCCTTCTTTTGATACTGTTTTTGTGATGATCATGCAAAAAAAATAGAAAATGAGCCCAAGACAGATGTGTTTGAATTAAATTTATTTGTGTTTGCTTTATCAACGGCTTTTAGAATTTATTTTTAGCTATGATCGGATGAAACAATAGATTGTTGTCTTTGTGCAGATCATAAAATATTTACATTCAGTACTGAAAATAAAAACGGAGGTTAATGCCAAGAACAAGTTTGAAATCCAAGGCATTCTAAAGAAAGCCGGTGTTAAAAGATCTCTAGATCCAAATTCTTCCGGGCTAGAGACATCAAGTGCTATTGGTCTTAATGCAGCACAACCGACGCAGTCCGAACCACCAGCTCGATCAAGGTTTAAGAGGTGGTGGGCCTACTTTCTTTCGTCATCATTAGTTAACCAATTGAAGTACCAGGATAATTGGATGGAAGAGACACGTGGCACATTGATGGTAGTGGCTACTGTGATTGCAAGCATGGCTTTCCAAGCTGGAATCAGCCCACCAGGTGGCGTTTGGCAAGAAAGTAAAACAAAGGGTAGTTTCGATTGTACTCAAGATTTATGTCAAGCCGGCACAACCGTTTCAGCTTATGTCTATCCAAAAGACTACCTAAACTTCTTATTTCTCAACACTACCTCTTTCTTTGCATCTTTGTCCATCGTACTTTTGGTCATTAGTGGATTTCCTCTTACGAGCAAGGTAGCTACATGGTTTTTGACTTTAGCCATGTCTACCGCAGTCACGTAATTCATGGCACTTACCTATTTTTGGGCAGTGTGTTTGGTGGCCCCACATCATTTTTTTAAAATAGTTTATGGAAAGGCATAAATATAAAAAAGGAAAAAATATAAAACGTCCCTTAAATTATAAGTCATTTGTGATTTAACCCCTTAATGTTTAAAATGTAATAAAGTAACAATAAAATTATCAATCAGTTGTAATTTGATCGCTCTATTATTTATCACCGTCAAATAGGATGAAAAATTTTATACGACATTGTTTTTGCAAAGTTAAATTACTAAAATGCCTTTTTGAATTAAAAAAAAAAAATCGATTTAAAAAAGGCCCCGAAAGATGTCGTTCGGCAAATCCTAAACAAAAATTAAAAAAATTAATTTTAAAAAAATAAACGACGTCGCTCGCCAATGCCCTCTGCAGATCCAAGCTCCTCTTCATCGCCACCAGACCCACCATCAGGGCTTCCCCACCACTATAACACCCCACTTGGGCCGCCTCTTCCACAACCTGACCAGGTGAACTCGGAATCTCGCCAGACTCACCTCCCTCGTCTTCAATTATTACAAATTCACCGCCAAACCGAACTTGTTTCACAGCTGAATCGTCGGTGGACTCGATTGGGCACACTGGGTCGAGTTTAAACCCGTCATCGTTGAAGCTCAACCCACAGACCCTTATCTCATCATCGCCATTGTTATTTGTCTTCAACTTGTTGATGGCCTGACTCCCTCAGTGTCTTCACAGCCAGGTACAAAACTTGAATCCTGAAACCAACAAAGCAGCACAGATGACAGAACTAAATTATATGCGAATGAATGCAACGAATTGGTCCAGAGGGTGAGGGAAATTTGAGTGTTACCATCCGGCGAAAACGGTCCAGTTATAGAGAGGTATAAGCGTCTGGCCAGGGACAAAAATCCTGCAATTGGAGAAGCATATAGTCTATATAGAGGACCAGAGAGAGATGAGCCACCCCCATGGCCTGGGGTGGCTCGCCGGCCACCCCATATGGTGGCCGACGAGCCACCCCTAAACCAACCCGTCTTCTATTTTTTTTAAATTAATTTTTTATGTTTTTTTTAAGTTTGCCAAATGAGGTCGTTTGGGAGTTCTTAAAATTGATTTTTTTTTTTTTTTAAATAGGCATTTTAGTAACTTAACCTTATCAAAACGATATTATATTAAATTTTTCATCTTATTTGACGGTGATGACTAATGGAGCAGTCAAATTACAATTAGTTAATAATTTAAGAACTATTTTATCACTTTTTGAACATTAAAAAATAAAAATAAAAATAACTGATAATTTAAAAAATTAAATTATATTTTTCCCTTACAAAAAATATTTGGATTTGACTGCTCGTGGTTGGTGTGATTCTCACAAATTCGCCTACTCTCTTGGGTGATGAACAACTTGCAAAATTTGAAATGCGGGTCAACAATGTGTCCTTCTAAAGAAGACCAGGCTATTGTCTAAGAGGGCTAAAAGGTTCATTTCAAATTGTGGTTCTTGTATATATGATAAATATCCATAAAAGTTGAAATGATTTGGATTTTCTTTTCTCTTTTATTTTCTTTATTCTCGTTCTATTACCTCCCATCTCTGTGACCTCTAGAGTTCATTTTCTTTATTCTCATTCTATTACCTCCCTTTTTAAGATATGGGACCTAAAAATTGATAGTTTGAGAGATATTGACACAATTAATAGCTTGAAAGTACATTAACAATGTGGTGGTAATTTAAGGAAAGATATGTGTACTTTTTTTTAAGAGCACTAGCAGCAAATACCCTATAGCCAATTCCTTCACTATATTTAGGAAAAAAAATTTTTAAAAAAAAATCACAAAACCTCACCGTTTCCTAAATTTAACCAATACCCTTTGGTAGCTACAGTATTTTCCAATGTGTAGGGAACCAAAAGTGATTTCCTATACATTATTTTAATGGGTAACTTCACTAAAGATCCTTGAATTTCTATCCGATTTGACAAACCCCAAACTTCAAAATCTCTCAATTTGGTCCCATGAACTTTCAATTGCTCTCAATGTGAATACCTTTATCAGATTTTAAATGTTACATGACGTTTATACCTCTGACTTTGGTATAAAATTTCAACTTTACCCTTAATTCCAAAACCTTTTTTATTTAAAAACAAAAAAAAAAAACAAAAATTAGGGATATGTTGGTCTTTTTTGGTATTTCTAACGGCTAAAATTGACGGCGGGGTCCACATTGAGAGCAATTGAAAGTTCAGGGGTCCAAATTGAGAGATTTTAAAGTTTGGAGGGTTTGTCAAATCAAGTAGAAGTTCAGAGGTCTTTAGTGAAGTTACCCCTTATTTTAATATACAAATTTCTATTTACTCTCATCTTTCATCTTTTTGTCTTTCATTGAGGATTGTGTTGGGATTTTGTAAAAAATGTGAGGGCTGGTAGGGAACTTATATTTTGTAAAGAAATAATATTTTAATGGTATATGGAAAGTGAAGCTATTGTGAAATATATTTTCATATGGAAGCAAAAAGTAGTTTTGTTTCCTAAACTTAGGAAAAACCAAAGGTGTTAGAATATAGGGAAAATATAATATATTTTCTGTATATTCCATAATTATGTTGATATTAACTATTCTCTATTTATGGGCTGATTGTAATCAAATATTGAGATTGTAATCATATCAAGGGGATTTGATTACTATATTTGTATTTAGACATTACCCAATAAATAGGGATATTTGTATTATAGAAAAATCAAGTTAAGGAGCACAATGTAGCCCTTAGGAATATTTCGAGTGATGGACGTAAGTGTCTAACACCGAACCACCCGTAAAGTTCTTTGTATTTTTTTTCTATATTGCTTCCGCTATAATTTTCGCATCATCATTATTTCAACATGGTATCAGAGCCACTTTCTTGTGGCCTTCAACGTCATTGACGTTTCTCATTGTTCCACTACACCCAAGTGTCACACTTCTCCAAGCGTCACCACTAGTCATCCATCACCGCCTCCGACCACCACGTGTCTCCCACACCTTCTGCCCATTCAGCCACATGCCACCAAGTTCATCCAAACACCTCACCGTTCCCACCATTCAAAGATCATACGCCATAGATTTCATAGCCACCAAGATCAGCCAAAACAGACACTGCATGAGCTCCAATGCGCCACCTGTCACTGCGTGTGTGGGATTCACACACCTCCACCCCGCAATTCAACCTGTACTCGAGTCACACAAGATCACGGCTCGCGAGTGCACATGAATGTGTTGCACTAGATTGCAGCCCACGATTCCACTTGCATTCAGCCACAGGGAATGCTTGCTCATTAGCCAAGCTTATAATCCTATACTGCAACTGCCCACACCAAATCCGGATTCAAAAAAAAAAAATTAACCACATCACACGCGCCACGTGCCGGTCAAGTTTGGTGCGCCAATCTAATAACCGCCCAAGTGGGCCCATGTTCTTTATTTTTTTGGCTCAAGTCGGCCCTAGCCCATAGTTGGCCCTTTTTAAGTTTTGGCCCTAGTTGGCCTTGGCCCATTGTCAGTCCTTTTGAAGTTTGGCTCATTGTCAGCCCTGGCCCGTTGTCGGCCCCTTTTGAATTTTGGCCTGTCGTCGGCCCCTTTTGAAGTTTTGCTCATTATTTGCCCTACTCCGTTATCGACCCCCTTTTTTGAGTTTGGCCCGTTGTCGACCATTTTTAAATCTGCATTCACCAGCCACCTGCCAATGTCGCTGGCTGCCCGCCACCGCCGAAATATTCCACCTTGAGTTCGAGGGGGATGTTAGTAGAAAATATTATATATTTTCCGTATATTCCATAATTATGTTGATATCAAATATTCTCTATTTATGGGCTAATTGTAATCAAATATTGAGATTATAATCAAATCAAGGAGATTTAATTACTATACTTATATTTAGACATTACCCTATAAATATGAACATTTGTATTATAGACAAATCAAATTAATGAGCACAATGTAGCCCTTAGGGGTATTCCGAATGGTGGACATAGGTGTCAAACACCAAACCACCCGTAAAGCCTATTGTGTTTATTTTCTATATTGCTTTCGCTATAATTTCCACATCATCATTATTTCAACAAAATGGAAGCTGCTGCTAGTGATCTAATAAAAAACTATTTCTAATATGAATAGTGAATATGCTAAAGAGCCTATTTAATATTTATTGTTCACATTAGAAGAAAAAATGTTATTTTACCTATTCTGTTACAGATAAATTTGACTATTACGAACCATTTGGCTACTTTCTTAGAGATGCTCTAACACGTTATAATTATATATTCATTGGAAATGCTTTCGCCCAACATTTTTTTTTCTTCATATTTTCCTCATTATTGATTGATGCGACTCACTAAACAGGATTGTTTGCCAACATAGATAAAATATTGATATGATTCTTCATTAATCAATTGACCTTGGATGTAACACCCATGCTCCAAATGGTATGATATTGTCCGCTTTGAGCCAAGCCCGCACAGTTTTTATTATTCGGTTTACCCCCAAAAGACCTCATCCCATTTAAAGAGAGTATATTTCATATAAACACATCATCTTTTTCATGCCTAAGCAATGTGAGACGTCACAATCAGCCCCTCGTAGAACCAACGTCATCGCTAGCAACCCTCATGAGCTTGTGCACGCTCCTCCCATTTCAGGCTGGGCTATGGCTCTGATACCATATGTAACACATCTGCTCCAAGTAGTCCGCTTTGGGCCAAGCCCGCACAGTTTTATTATTGGGCTTACCCCTAAAAGGCCTCATACCATTTAGAGAGAGTATATTCCAAATAAACACATCATATTTTCCATGCCCAGACAATGTGGGACGTCACAATTATGTAACACCCCTGCTCCAAGTGGTATGATATTGTCCGCTTTGGGCCAAGCCCGTACGGTTTTATTATTGGGTTTACCCCCAAAGGGCTCATACCATTTAGAGAGAGTATATTCCATATAAACACATCATCTTTTCTATGCCCAGGCAATGTGAGATGTCACAATATGGTATGGTATCAAAGTCATAGCCCAGCCTGAGATGGGGGGAGCGTGCACAAGCCTATGAGGGTCGTCGTGAGGATGATAGGTCCTAAGAGGGGGTGATTGTGACGTCTTACATTGCTTGGGCATGAAAAATATGATGTGTTTATATGAAATATACTCTCTCTAAATAGTATGAGGTCTTTTGGGGGTAAACCGAATAATAAAAACTGTGCGGGCTTGACCCAAAGTGGACAATATCGTACTAGTTGGAACAAGGGTGTTACATAATTGTGATGTCCCACATTGCCTGGGCATGGAAAAGATGGTGGGTTTATATGGAATATACTCTTTCTAAATGGTATGAGGCCTTTTGGGGGTAAACCCAATAATAAAAACCGTGCGGGCTTGCCCAAATCGGACAATATCATACCCACTTAGAGTAAGGGTGTTACATTGGAGCTTGGATATGTTAGAGTATATTTAGATTATCCTAAATTTAAGAATTTGATGAGAATTTAACTACCTAAATTAAGGCATTTGTTTCTATTTAAATAAATTTAAATTATTTGTAAGCTTTATAAATAGAATCTTTGTACACAATCATATTAAATAATAAAGGCAAGAATGTAGTCCTTTGAGCTCTTCTCTGATGGTATACGTAGGTGTCTAAAACCGAACCCCCTTCTAAAATCTCGTCTCAATTTATTCCACTTTATATGTAATTGTCCATTAAGTTATGTTATACCTTATCTTAAGATTCAAGCTATTAAGGTGAAGCCATTAGGTTGCGGCTAGGGATGTTCCCAAATTTTGACTTCTGCACTTGTACTTTTGTGTATGTGATCTTGAAATCTCATCTCTATAAACTATAAAGGACACAATAATTTTTTTTTTTTAATGAATGAGTAAAGAGAGGGCCCCTCATTCCAATAATCTCTCAAATTCTTTTAAAAATAAATAAATAAATTTAAAAAAAAAATTAAAAACATTAAAAAAGGTAAATTAAATTAATTAAAAAAAAAAAAATTGTTTCGAAAAGGGAGTGGTCCAACCACACCCAAAGGGCCCATGAGCCACCACCAAGTTGCAAAATGGGGGTGGCCGAAACCACCCCCATGGCCCTTGGGGGTGGTCCAGCCACCTCCATGGCCCTTGGCGATGGTTCGGCCACTCCCATGGTCCTTGGTGGTAGTTCGGCCACCCCTAAAGGTCAACTCTATTTTTTTTTTTTTCATTGGCCTTTTGGGGTTACCAAACCACCACAAGGTAGTTCAGCCACCCCAGATCTACCGGCATGGGGTGGCTAAAACCACCCAAGGCCAAGCAGGGTTGGCCGAGTGACCCCCAACAGCCTTGGGGGTAGTTTCGACTACCCCCATTTTGCAACTTGGGGGTGGTTTGGCCACCCTAAAAAACGGCCCAGAAGCCACCCCTTTTCCAAACATTTTTTTTTTCAATTTAATTAAATTAAATTTTTAAATTTTTTATGTTTTATTTTTTTTAAAAAAAAAAATTATTTTTAATTAGGTATATAGACACGTGTCAAGTTTTTAGGGGCGATCACGTGGATTTTCATCAAATTTTGTACGAAAGTTGGACAAAGGTACTATCTCCGTCTTTATGTATACCCGAAGTACCTCCGGTGATAAAAACTAAACCCTAAAGCGTAAAAAATAAAGTTATTAAACCACAAAAGGCAAAAAAGTATTGAACCCCTGTAATAAATGAAAACTCTTACAAATAGGGGACATGGGGAAAAGCCTACTGCACACAAACTATACTATTGCAGAAGGACCAACATTAATTCAAGTCTATTGCAGACAAAAGTGCATAACATAAGCCATAAAGAGAGTAGAGTCACCAACTACAAGCCTAAAATATTTAATTTCAATTTAAATAACAGAAACACCTCCACCTAGGGCAGAAATCAAGATAACGAAGTGGAAGAAAAAAAAATGTGATATATGTTGGGTTGGGTTTCCCTATTAAGTGGAGGATGGCCCAAACTTGTGTGGCCCATGTGTGTTTTTTATTAAACCCATATAGAGAGGCCCATTTGGAATAGGGTTCGCTAAACCTAATATCCTTTGTTGTTGCAAAGAGAGAATAATACGAAAAGAAAAAGATACAAGGAGCCGCCAGAGAAATAGAAGAAACGAGGTCCAAAAACCAATTTCAGAAAATTCCGTCCAGACTTGATCAACAGCTCCGATTGATAAGCGTTTATGGTCCGATTGAGCTGAAATTTTGCAGGGATGTTCATGACACGTGACTCTTCATTTTGAATTGTGGAGATTGGATTCTGAGTATTCTGTTTCAGTTTTTTGAGCCGATAAATAGTAGCCTCTATTTGGGTGAGATCTTTCTTTATTTCTTGTAGAAGTTGATTTATGCCAAGAAATTTTATTTCTTGAAGGATAGCTGCTGATTGTATGCTTCTAGTTGAGACTATGGAAGACTCATGTATTCCCGTTATTGTTGATAGTGAAATTGTTTGAGTGGACTACGGTCCCGTGGTTTTTCCTTCTCACACCGGGAAGTTTTTCCAAGTAAAAACCGTGTGTCTTGTGCTTTGTGGTGTTTGGATATATTTTTTCCACATATATATTGCTCTATTTTATAGTTTCCTACAGATTCACACAAAGAAGGAGTTTGTGTATTGTTTTTTCTCCCAACAATATCTTATTCCCCCAATTTCCTCCCATCTAATCTCATCCATGTCCCAAAACCCTAAGCAAACAACACCAAAGTAAAACAAATTCTGAAAACCAGAAAAGAAAATCTTCTTATTTGTATGAACTACTCTTTGGAAGATGGGTTCAGCCATATTTTTTATAAACTATGTGGGTTCAGCTATAATTTGTGTTAGTTTTTAGGTTGGTTAATTCGGTGTCCAAAAGTGTAATTTCTTCTCGATTGAAACTTCGTTTGCAAGAACGTTCACTAGTGTCCGAACGGCTACGTTTCCTATTGAAACCCGAGAGCTCTGTTCACTACACGTTCACTGGGCCGTCCAAACGTGGTGAGTTACATAGTAAAACCTGAAAGCTTCGTTCGATGTATGTTCGCTAGTCCGTCAGAACATGATGAGTTACATAGCAAAACCCGAGAGCTTCGTTCGCTACACATTCCCAAGCCCGTCCGAACGAAAGTATGTTGTTGCCGCATTAGGGTTTTTCAAGTTCAGCTTGGACTTCTATAAAACCCTAGGTCCATTCGAACATGGCCACCAGTCCGCACGCTACTGTGGATTTTCCTTAATAATGTTTTCTTCTTTAGCAAGCAAACCTAATTCTCAATTGATAGAGCACTATTTTTCTAAGCAATTGAGATGGTAAATTCTATATTGTGCTAAGAGAGGATTATCAGTATTCAGGGCTTCAGAGCTATTTTCTCTTAAAGTGTTTCTGTGGTTGAGAAGTCGTTTTGTTCATCAAGGATAAGAAGTCTACTGATGAGTATCAAATATTGCATATTTGAGCTCCTTAATTTACATTTCTTAATCTTTTAGCTATGTTATAATCTGATATCTTGTGCTAGTTTTGTTGTTTTAGTGTTTTGCAGGCTGCTAAGAAAAAACTACGGTTTTGATGTGAAAAATGCTAACTTTGGGAAAAAGCTACAAACGGAAGTGGGATCGAGCGCACAGCCCTACGCTCGATCGCATATGCGCTCGAGCCAAGCAAGAGCACGCTCGAGTGCACCCCTGCCTATGTCCAAGCAAGTAGCGCCCAAGCACTGCGCTGCAGGAGAAGATATGCATGCTCGAGTGCGATCGAGCGCACTCGTCTGACCTAGCACCGGTTTTTAGGTTAAAACCCTAGAAAACTCTAAGCAAAGCCCTATAAATAGAATAGACTTCAGAGAAATTTGTAAGAGGCTATAGAGTACGAAATTTAACAAAAGAAAGAAGAAAGTTTAGGGTCTGCCTAGCTTTTGGTGTTCTCAACTTTGCAATTTTTAATTTGTAAGCTTCTAAATTCTCCATGGATTCAATTACTCTTGTTCTATCTTTCAATTCTGTGAGAAGCTAAACCCTCAACTAAGGTTGAGGATGAAGCCTCACTTATGATTAGTAACATTAATTCTCATGTGATGTAATATTTTCCAATTTAATGAGTTTGATTTTCGAATTGTTTTACTTCAAATCAATTTGTGGAATGATTCTTGGATATCTTTTGTGATTCAAGGATACATTTGATGATTTGAGTTTATTTCAAGTAATTGATTGCTTGGTTTTTATTTATAAAAAAATTGGATATCCCTTGTGATTTATTCTATGAATACAATTGATGTTATGATTTAAATTTGATATCTTTTGTGATTTACGGATACACTTGATAATTTATTTTAAATTGGATTTCTTTTGTGATTTGTGCATCAATGGATACATGGGATGGTTTTGATTAATTCTTTGAAGCAAAAGTAAAACTTACCTAAGATTTTGCTGTGAGAACTTTGGAAATATTATTGGTCATGGGAATATGTTGCTATGACTTTGTGAGTGCGGTTTCCGAAACCTTAGTGCTTTGTTAATTGATTAATCTCACTTTATGTTGTTTATGCCTTTGATTTTACATTCACAAAAACAATCTCTCACTTTTTGGAACTAGGTTAGGATTTGATTAATTTAGACATAATAGCTTTTCAAGAACACAATTCCCTGTGAGATCGACCTCGCACTTGCAATCCTTTTACTTGCGAGTATTAAAATTTTCACAACATCTATCGGAGGATCCAACAAATGAGAATCACTTCAAGCAAATTGTCGACCTATGAAGACAACCAAGAAGCTTGTTGACCTTACATAGCCTAAGAGTTGCAAAGGGTTGTAAGTGTCCTTGTGTCTGTAACCTAAATTTTCTTTTAGTGATTTCTTGTGTTTAGCTGCCTTAGAGATGTTTTACTTTTAGAAAGTTTTCTAAAATGTTTCCTCTTCATCACCAAAATCTCTATGTCTCTCTGATTTACTGCTTCAATCTGTTTATTTGTTCCAAAAAAAAAAAAAAAAAATTGCTATGTTGTTGATAAGTATGAATTAAGCTGTTATTGTGATTTGCATTTCATTGGCTTGCTTAAAGTGCTGAACACATGATCCTTTCATTAGGAATCTGAGTCCTATGACTTATTTTTGGGCAAAAAAGACTTCACTTGTTTTGAGTTGAATTATCATGAACACATTAGCATATAATCTGTGAGGTATGAAATTTGAGTTTAATCTTGTTTATCTTGAGATTTGTTGGATGACTTATAGATAAATAACCTTAGCTTGTAAAAAAAATAAAAAAAATAAAAGATCATTCTGAGTTTTTCACTGAGTAACTGGAACTCTTACCTCATTAAGTATTGAGTGTTCACGTAAAAAGGTGTGAAGTTCAATTTGGTTGATGGTATGGCTAGCTTGGCTTCACAGCCTTTTTGACTTGAGTTAATAAGCCCTTAGGAATTTTTCTACATTTAGTGCCCTAAAGCCATTTAGTTTGAGAGTCCTTGGCCTAACACTTGGTACATGGGTCAATTAGAAAGATTAAGGGAGCTAAGCATTGCATAGCCTATGCAAAAAAAAAAAAAAAAAAAAAAAAAAAAAATGTACATCTTGCCTTGGTTGTTTCATCTGATAGGGATTTCTACAAATTTGGAGATATTGAACCTTTGTCTTGAGATTAAATTGAAGCCTCATGATTGTATGCTAATTTCACTTTGCACCTATCGGAACATATGATGTCTCAACTGTCCAATATGAGTGATTTGACTTTAATTGTCCTAAAGATTTTGAATATGGAGTTCATTTTTGTAAGCTTGCTCATGAATAAGAACCATTGTTTGTGTGAAACTTCATTCTTTTGAACAACATACTGCTGACAATGTTTGTGGGTATCATTTCTGTTAAACCCTCAGGGGACTTTACTCGTCCACTAGGTATGCCTAAGGGTTTAAAAGGCTTATTGCATATGCCAAATGCAATTGTATCTCCCACGACAGAGGATTTATGTTTCATGTTTTAATTTTATTCTTAGTTGTGTACTGCTATGGGACTAGCAATATGAAAGTTTGGGAGTATTTATTGAGTGTCAAATATTACATATTTGAGCCCCTTAATTTGCATTTGTTAATCCTTTAGATGTATCCTAATTTGATGTTTTGTGTTAGTTCTGTAAATTTAGTGTTTTGCAGGCTGCTAAGGGAAAATTGCGGACATAATGCAAAATATGCAAAAGCTGAAAAAAGAGCCATCAAAGGAAGTGGGATCGAGCGCATCTGCGCTCGAGCCCAACTAGTTCACGCTCGAGCGCACCCGCGCCCATGGACAAGCTAGCAATGCTCAAGCGCTGTGCCGTAGAAGAGGAAAGCGCATGCTCGAGTGCGCTCGAGCGCACCTAGTGTGCGATCGAGCGCATTTATCTGGCATAAATCCACCTAAGCGCCGACTTTAGGGTAAAAACCCTAAAAAAAGCCCTATAAAAAGAAAATACATCAAATAAAAATATGAGGTTTTTTTAGTACGAAACTTCAAAGAAGAGAGAATAAAGTTTAAGGCTTTCCTAGCTTTTGGTGCTCTCAATTTGGGGTTTTTAATTTGTAAGCTTCTCAAATCTCCATGGATTCAATTACTCTTGTATTCTTTTTCAATTCCATGAGAGGCCAAACTCTCAACTAAGGTTAAGGATGAAGCCTCACTTATGGTTAGCAACACTATTTTCATGTGATGTAATACTTTCTAATTATATGAGTTTGATTTTCCAATTATTCTCTTTCAATTAAATTAGTTGAAGACGTTCATTTAATTGATTACTTGGGTTTTTGTTGTCAAAAAAATTGGATATCCATTGTGATTCATTCTATGGATACATTTGATGATTTAATTTAAATTTGGTATCCTTATATATTGGATGATTTAATTTAAGTTGAATATCTTTTGCGATTTGCGTATGAATGGATACATTAGATTGTTTTGATTAATTCTTTGAAACAAAGTAAAACATACATGTGCCTTCAGAAATATTATTGATCATGAGAATATGTTGCTATAATTTTGTGGGTACGAATTCCGAAATCTTAGTGCTTCGTTAATTGATAACTTTCACTTTATTCAGTTTATGCTTTTGATTTTCTTTCAAAAATCTCTCACATTTCAGAACTAGGTTAAGATTTAATTGGTTTAGATATAATTGTTTTTCATAAACACAATTTCCTGTGAGTTCGACCTCACACTTACAACGATTCATACACTTAGGAATACAATAAAATTTCATAAGTTTTAGTAGTCGGCTACCAAGTCCTAATAATGATTGGAGAATAAAAGCCAGCTAAAAGATGAACTCCAAAACCAAGTAGGAAAAGAAACAAACGCCACGTAAAGATGCTAAACCAATAGGCTTGGCCCCACATGAAGGACTTGAGCTGGCAAAACGGGTTGGCAGATCGACCTGTTTACGACCCATAATGACTCGCCACCCGTTTAGAGTAAACCTAGACACGACCCATTTAGCTAAACGGTTCACCCACCCCAGACACAACACGACTATTTCACAGGTTCCTGGGGTGTGAAATTTCTAAAATGCCCTAATTTTTTAATAAAAAAATAATTTTTTTATTAAATAAAAAAATAAAATAAAATAAAAAACTCTTGACTTGTGGGTTCACTCGTGGATCTAACCCATCCGCGTTATGACCCATAGGTCATATTTATTATAATATATAATGTACTTTATCAATGGCTAGTCAAGGGTGGCCGAACCACCCCCAATGGCCATATATATATATATAGTTTAGGCCCGTTGGCTCTTGGGGGTTCCTTCGGCCACCCCAGACCGAACGAACCACCTCCAAGCCCAATAGGAGTGGTCGAACTACTCCCAAAGCTCTTGGGTACGGTTCAGCCACTCCCTTTTGCAAGTTGGGGGTGGCCAACCACCCCAATAGGCCATGAGGTGGTTCGGCCACCCCTAGCTGGGCTAAAATAGGGGTGGCTGGCCTCCCTTTATGGCCAAGATAGGGTGGCCGGCCACCCCTTTTTTTTTTTTTTTGGTTATGTTTTTATTTTAATCCTAAGTAATTTTTTTTTTTTCCTTTATGGCCAAGATAGGGTGGCCGGCCACCCCTTTTTTCTTTTTTTTTGGTTATGTTTTTATTTTAATCCTAAGTAATTTTTTTTTTTTTTTTTAATGAGACAAGTGTTTTATTTATGCCCCTAAAATTTTTTTAGAGCTATTAAGAGAGCCATTAACTAAAAAGGCTCGGGTTCCATAGAAACCGTTGTATGAAACCTTTCTACGGAAAGTAACATCCCATCCCCATCAAGACCTACCAAATCCCAATATACTTGTACTTATAAATAAAATAAAATAAATCAAATCACAATATACTTGGAACATGGCTTCGGTCAAAGTAAACTCAATTATACCCCGAATAAGTAGTTGGCTTGGACCACATTTGGAACGGGCATTGGCATTTTGCAATATTCTTTCAAAACTTACATCGTGCTGATTAAATATTTTTATTTATTTATTTGTAATTAAATAAATAAATAAAAAGAAAAGATTAAAGAATCATATTTTTTATTTTAATTATTTATTTTTTAAAAGTGCTTATATTTGACTCAACATTTTAGTTATTAAATTTTTTATTTATTTAAAAGATTATTTATTTATTTTTCTTATTTCCAAATAAAAGAAAGAATAACTGAATTTTTTTTAATTATTATTAAATATTGATTGTTGAGCTACAGTGTTAAGTGCAACAGCTTAGGTCCTCAAAAAGTAGCTCAATTGGCTGTAGTCCTGCCTAATTAAGCGGAAATCACTAATTCGAATTACCTTCTCCTACCAACATGTAAAAAAAAAAAAAAATAAAATAAAATAAAAGGGTGCAACAGCCCAGCAAACTCTTAACCACTTTTACTAGCCTAATATAAATTTTGTATTTTTTTATTTTTTTCTGCATGACTCACAAGACTATTTTGTTTAGCGGATGTGAGTATTCTAACTCGTCAATTCAATTAACCCATGTTCGTAATTAGGAAAAAAATAATAATAAAAAACAAAAACTGACCCATATTCGTACAGTTGTTGAGCAACTCCTCCCAATAGTGGAAGCACATGAGACCAGACTTTTGTCGAATCCAAGGAGGGAATCAAGGCTCCTGCCTCCTGGTAAGTCCCATATGCCACGCTTAATTTTTATTTAGTTTGGGTATCACCATAAACTAAATATTGACACTTGAACCACAAATGCTTCTGAAAAATCAGGTATAAATTGATGAAATAAATAATGAAGTATAATAAAGAAAATGAAAATCAAAGATTTTACTTTGGTTTTGTCTACGATCTATCTATGTTCATCGGATAAAACTCAAATAATTACATTTTGCTCTTATTACTAAATGAATTTACAATACAAAGAGTTCATATATATATATATATATATATATATATATATATAAAAGAAGGTAGAGAAATAGAAAAAGATATGATAAATCAAATAAGTTTGAATGTATTCAAATTTAATTTGATTTGATTACAATAAATGTTAAAATTACTTCTCATAAAATCCTATCTAAAAATATATTCTAAGATAAATATTTGCGAATATATATACAGAATTTTTAACCCTTCTCCTATATATCTATATAGCAACTATAAATCTCCAAATTCCTCTAAACTCTACTCCTAATTTATTATTGTTAAGCAAAGGCGCAATAAGCTTAATTATGTAATTTTAATATACAAGCTACAACAGCGGTATAATGATTTTCAATTAGCAAGTAGTAATTTCTTCAAAACTGGCCACGTGATGTGGATGACCAAGTCTTTTAAAACTATTTCTGCATTGGATCGATCATATGTACGTAGTTGATGACATCTTCTATTTACATAATGCATGTGTCATTCTCCTAACAACTTGTTAATTAAGTAGACGAAAAGAGAAATAAGACGTTAATTTCTTGTCCTTTCCCTTTTTTTTTTTTCTAAAAAAAAAGCTTAATTCATACACGTCTCGTAAAATAAAACTATTTAGTAAACTCTTATATTATTTTTATATAACTATAATAATATGGCAGTAAAAAATAACATTTGGATGAAACCTCGCATTTCTTGCATGTACATGTCAAACAAAGACACTCATATCAGCAGCCACAGAAGCTAACCATAGCTCTGATATTAATTGTTGAGGAAAAAAACACTAAAAGTAGTCAAATAAAAGTAAGCTAATATACATATTTGAACACCGGCTACTTCCAGCCCAAAAAGCCTAAGCTAATGAGCTTGGATCCACTTATGTATATTAATTACTTTTTTTCTTTATACTTTATCAATGTGGGACACAAACCTCACAAGTCCATGCACAACAAATCTTCACTCACGTGACTAAACTCGTCAAACCAAGACACTCATATCAGCGAAAGCTAACGATGGTTCTGATACCAATTGTTAGGGAGAGAAACACCATGGGTAGTCAAACAAGAGTACGTTAATATACATATTAGAACAAAAATTCTAGCCCAAAAAGCTTAAGATAATAGGCTTGGATCCACTTAGATCTATTAACTACTCTTTTTCTTTATATTTTATCAATGTGTGACACAAACTTCACAAGTGAATACACAACACCTCTTATATTCTTTTTCGTTTATGTGTAAAACAAAAATAAAAATTATTAAATCTCCCGATTGAACAATTGAACATAAAAGCCTGAGAAATTGGAGTTTTTTTTATGCATGTGAAACATATATACATATATATGTAGTACACCTTATCCATATTTTAATATTATACACATATATATAATTTCTGAAGTTTCCTCCCTTTTTCCTATTGTTTTCTTTTAGCCCTTTTCACGCCCCACCATCATGTTCACTTCGCCATCGATCTTAGAGTAATAGAGTATATAATTTATTGTTGAAGTTTCTTGTCTTTTATCGACTTTGTTTTCTTCTATACTCTGCCACCCACCATCCAGTTGACGTTTATTATTATTATTATTTGAAATTTCTTCTCTTTTTCTAATGTTGAAGTTTATTATAAAAGGTAATCCTTTTATAGCAGTTAACATGCAAAGAACCAATTAAGCTCTAGCAAGTTTATAATTTCTTGCTGAAGTTCTTCAACCGTCACATTCACTAGAGACGGCTTGAACTCTCTCTATAATGGATAGAAGGCAAGATGAAGAAGAGAATATGGCTGCTGTTTATGAAGCCTCACTGAATGGGTGTGTAATCACCCTGAAAAGATTGATCCAAAGGGATCCACTCATCCTTAATAAAGTTTCACTCACATCCTTAAGTGAGACCCCTTTACACATAGCAGCTTTGCTTGGCCACCTTGAATTTTGTAAAGTTCTTGTCAGCAAGAACCCTAAACTTGTAAAAGAGGCAGACTCGCTGGGACGAACCCCACTTCACTTGGCTTCTGCAGAGGGATACACTGACCTGGTACAAGCATTCTTGCAAGCAAATGCAGATGTTTGCTTAGTTCGTGATCAAGATGGGAGAATTCCTCTCCATTTAGCAGCAATGAGAGGACGAATAGAGATCATAGAAGAGTTAATTATTGCTCGACGAGAGTCCATCCGAGTGAATCTCGATGGAGACAGTGTTTTGCACTTGTGCGTTCGATATAATCATCTGGATGCTCTAAAATTGTTGGTGGTATTAGCTAATTGTGAAGAATTATTCCTCAACTCCAAAGACCACGATGGAAACTCCATATTGCATTTAGCTGTGATGCTCAAGCAAATGAAGGTGCGTTAACAATATCTATGGCTACTCTTTTAAAGATTTATTTCTAGTGATATATAAAGTACCACACTATCCACGTCTACGAAATTATTTGACATCTACTTCTTGTTTCTCCTTCTCTTTTATGTTAGTTTGCTTGTATTCGTCCATATGTTCGCAGAAAAAGTAAAAACAATGGAAGAATATTCACAATGTTTTCATACATGCCCATCAAAAATAGAAAGATCCCTTCGTTTGATGCAGTTCTACTAAAAATCATGCAAAAAGTAGTAACTGACCCAAGAATGATCATTCAATGTGGTTGAATTAAATTTATTTTTTTGTTGTCTTTGTGCAGGCCGTAAAATACTTACTTTCAGTACCAGAAATAAAAACAGAGGCTAATGCCATGAACAAGATTGGTTACACAGCTTTGGATGTCTTAGACGTCTGTCCAAGAGATTTTAAATGTTTTGAAATCCAAAACATTCTAAAAGAAGCCGGTGTCAGAAGATCAACTGATCTAAATTCTTCCCTACCAACGACACCAACTGCTGATGAAGCACAACCAACTCAATCCGGAAAGCTAGCTTGATCAAGGTTTAGGAGATTGTGGGAGTGCGTTTATTCGTTCTTAGTTAAACACTGGACGCACCAGGGAAATTGGATGGAAGAAACACGTGGCACATTGATGGTAGTAGCCACTGTAATTGCAACCATGGCTTTCCAAGCTGGGATCAGCCCACCAGGTGGCGTTTGGCAACAAAATACAACCAACTCCACGGATGGTTTCTATTGTACGCAAGATAATATATGTGAAGGCGGCACAGCAGTTTTATCTTATTCCTATCCAGACGACTACCTATTGTTCTTATATTTCAATACCACCTCTTTCTTTGCATCTCTATGCGTCATACTTTTGGTCATTACTGGATATCCTCTTAGGAGCAAGTTCTTTATATGGCTTTTGACGTTAGCCATGACTATCTCAGTCGCGTTCATGACATTTACCTATATAAAAGCAGTGATCGATTATGGTGACCCCGAATCATCTTCTTGATAAAGTTAGCTCATTGGCCCTAAAATTAGTAGATATTTGGATGGGAATCGTTTTGATTGCTGGGGTAATTCACATAATTCGGCTACTCTATTGGATAGCGAAGAAGTTGATTCACATAATTCACCTACTCCATTGGATGGCGAAGAAGCTGTGTAATTTCATACGCAAGTCAACAAGGGGTCCAACCGAAGACCAGGCTAAAGTCTAAGAGGAAAATTGTTATGATTTGAATCTCGGTTGATCAGAAAGAAGTTGTAAGGGGTAGGGTTAGGGTAATCTCGTTGTAATAGTTATCTTTAAATTTAGTGCTAAGTTCATAATTAGTCATTGAATTCTATTAGGATTATAATTGGGCGATGTTATGCATAAATCAGTGATTTAATGATGAATAAATTAAGCTTGGTTTTTAGAACTTGGAACTATCTCTTGCGTAGATTCATTTTTTAAGCCCTGAAAATTAAGATCTTGGCTTCGCCCATATCGAAACCTATTATTAGTGGTGATCATAAGGTTTTATGGCCTTTCTCATTAAATCATAGTCTTTGTGTATGCTTGTTTCTACATCTTATTATATTTTTGACTATTTTATGAGACATTAACACTGAAGGCCGGATACTTAAAGAAGCTAGGAATATGTCATGGTGTCAAAGCACAAGATTCTCATATGAATTTACACACTCAGCTTCTTACAACGGCTGTTCACTCAAACGTTTCAAGTCCAAGTGATAAAGTTGCATATGTTCTGATGTTCATATTACTTAAACGTTACATTTGTTTATATAATTTATTACTTAGTAGTTGGGTTGGGTTACAATAACAAATATTGTTGCAGATATTACATAGCTGTTAATTTCTATAATAGACTTTTATTGTAATCCAACTTCATTATATATATGTGATCGCCTACTCTTATTGAAGTAGGGTAGTTTCTCTTATATGGTATCCGATAATAGCTTAAATGTGTCTATTTTATCTATTAAAATAAGTATTATCATAGATTCATGGGTTGTTATTTTCTAATTCTTATATTTTAGACTTAATTGTGAAGTATTGTTCAATCATTAAACTTGAGTTTAAATCATATATTAATGTAATAAATCATTCTTTTGTAGGAATTGTAGTAAGATGACTTATTGCGAATAAAGAAGAGAAAAAGAAAAATAAGAACAACGTGGGAAGAGAAAACGAATTAGTTAGAAGAAAAGACAAAAATGAGAGAAGGACAAAATAAGTGAAAGAAAGCAAAAGTATGTGAAGAGGAGAAGGACTCTAGTAACATGTCAGACCTGACAGCAAACCGTGAAGGGCAGCAGAAAATAAAAGAAATTAAAGCAACAAGTGGGTCTCGTGCTTAGGAAGAGATGAGATAAAGTCAACAAATGAGACCAGAAAGAAGAGAGTAATCCTAAACAAAGAAGGAGAGAGCCCATGGAGTTCAACTAGAATAAGGAAAAAAGAGAAGAAATGATTTTTCTGTCAAGTTTTGCAATCTAGGTCAAAGGAATGCAAAGAAGAAGGAAGGAAGAAGATAAGCATGAGAACAAGATAAAAAACAGAGAAGCAGGTTGAGAGAAGAAGAAAAGAATGAACTCTTATTCTCTGTATAATCAGCTTGATTACAAAACAATGAAGTAAATGGATTATATACTTGGCCATAAGCATAACAAGCTTCTAACAACTAACTTCAACTAACTTCAACTATACAAGAAACTGAAACAACAAACTTACAAACTGAAAAAGTTCAGTTTTAATACTGAGTTGTCTGATACTCCCCCAAAGAAGGATGTCAAATGTCCTTGACAGACAGCTTGGAGAGTAAACGGTTGAAATCTTTGAAGCCAAGTCCCTTGGTGAAAATATCAGCCAACTGATGTTGGGAAGGAACATGTAAGGTTTTGATAAGACCAAGTTGATTAATCTTTTCTCTAATAAGATGGCAATCAATCTCTATATGTTTGGTTTTCTCGTGAAAAACATGACTTACAACAATATGGAGAGAAGATTGACTGTCAGAGAAAAGTAATGCAGCCTTTGGATGAGAGACGTGAAAATCTTTAAGTAAAGAGAACAACCACATTAGTTCACAACAAGTAGAACTCATTGCTCGATACTCTGCCTTACCAGAGGATCTAGACACTGTCTGTTGGTTCTTAGATTTCCAAGAAATCAATGAACCACCAATGAATTGCAAAACCCAGTAACAGACTTTCGAGTATCAACACACCCTTCCCAATCAGAATCTGAAAAGCCCTTCAACAAAAAGTCTGATTTTGCTGGAAAGATTAGACCTTGTGCAGGAGAACTCTTAACATACCTCAAAACCCTTGTGGCAGCATCTAGATGTGATTGTCATGGTTCATCCATAAATTGACTTAAGGTTTGCATTGAGTATGCTATATCAGGACTAGTGATGGTGAGGTATAGAAGTCAGCCAACCAACCTCCTATAAGAGGTAGAATCTGATAAAAGAAGACCTTCATCTTTTGATAATTTCAAATTCTGCTCAATTGGAAAACTAATAGGTTTAGAAGCTAGTAAACTTGAATCTTCAAGAATCTCTAAGGCACATTTTTTTTTGACATACAGAAATACCTTCTGTGGATCTAGCAATCTCTAGTCCTAGAAAATATTTCAAAGGTCCTAAGTCTTTTAAACGAAACCTATCATTATAGAGAATGATGAAATCAAAAACTGCCTTTGGATCATTGCTAGCTATGGCTACATCATCAACATAGACTAGAAGAGCAATGTGAGAGAAACCTTTGAGCCTTGTGAATAGAGAATAACCAGCCTTGGATTGAACAAAACCAAGGTCAATTAAAGTTGCAGAAAATTTGGAGAACCATTGTCGGGATGCCTGCTTCAAACCATACAATGATTTAGTTAATCTACAAACTTTACTCTCCCCGTTGCTGCCAAAACCAGGAGGCAAAGCCAATATAGACTTCCTCATCTAAGTCCCCATGCAAAATAGCATTGTCCACATCCAATTGACGGAATATCCAACATTTAGTTGCTTCAAGAGCTAAGTGATAAGTATTGAATATTTCATATTCTAGCCTCTTAATTCACATATGTTAGGCTCTTGGTTTTGTTATTATTTGATGTTTTGCTTTGTTTTTATGTTTTCTTATAGTTTTGAGGGTTTTGAAGAAAAGGAAGCGTTTTCGGCAAGTTCCACATTTAAAAGACTTATTTGGAAGAGCTGAGATCGATCGCATGAAGCCTAAGCTCGAGCGTGCATGCGCTCAAGCACAAGTCAGCAAGGATCGAGCGCACCAATGCTCGATCGCATATGAAGCTAGGATTGTGCTTGAGTGCCCAACACAAGGATCGATCACAGGCATGCGCAACCTCCTACGATCGAGCGCACTCGTTCACTGGGCTGCGGTAGACGTGTTTTCACACGATTTCAACTTGGTTTCAAACTCTAAATCTAATTTTAACTCGACTTGTGAGTTGATTGGCTGCATATGAACGTCCAACGCTGTTCCAAACCCTATAAATAGGCCCTCTCTTCCTCCAAATAGAAGGGAGAAGAAGGAGAATCAGACACAAGCTCGGGATAAAGAACTGAAGGCTAAATCAAGAAAAGTTTTGGGTTTTTCTTCTCTTCCCCAATTTATTTTATTATGTAGTTACTATTTTAATTATGGCTAGTCAGAAGCCCTAATCATGTCTCTATAGGATTGCAATATTGGTGCTTTTTCTACAATTATATTTTTGATATTTAACTTTATTATTTCCTGTTTAATTGAATTCTTCATATGAATGTGTTTGACAACCATACACATGTGTTTGGATTTGTTATTTGTGTCAATTTGGATGACTGAGTCCTAGGCATAATAGACTGACAAAAGAACCCCATCATAAGTTCTTGGATTAATCAACATGGGGAACCGAAAGTAGATACCATGCCCTAAGTCGATTTCCATAGATTTATGCTCTCTAGAAGAACAACTTAGTATAATGCTAAATCCTTTGGGAGAGAAAAGAACTAGAGTAG
This sequence comes from Corylus avellana, assembly GCF_965113065.1. Taxonomy (NCBI): domain Eukaryota; kingdom Viridiplantae; phylum Streptophyta; class Magnoliopsida; order Fagales; family Betulaceae; genus Corylus; species Corylus avellana. The sequence continues at coordinate 7,187,687 of NC_142496.1, forward strand.
ATAATTTGCCTAATTCATTACTTAGATAAATCAAGAGCTTAAGAAGTAGATATCATCCCTTAGGTTGGCAAACATTAGGTATCTTGATATAATTGGAACGATTGCAAATTGTTTATCTTATTTGAGTATGATTAAGATGGATTTCAAAACTCCAATCATTTTTAGTCTTAGTTAATCTTTTATTTTATTTTATTATTAAATTAAATCTGTGACATTTAGTTTAATTATGTTAATTAAATAGGAAATTGCATTCTAAGCAAAATTACCAATCCTCGTGGGAATGATCTCATATTTGTCTACTATACTATCATTTTGATCTTGTGCATTTGCGAGTAAAACGTATCGAATATTGTCTATTAATATAGGTGATATTTGGGACAACACTAAGAAGCTTCTCACTGTTGTCGTCTTGGCTACAGGTGAGAAAGTTTCATGATAATCCAACCCTTCACATTGAATGTGCCCTTTGGCTACTAACCTAGCCTTGTACCTCTCAATACTGCCATCAGATATATGCTTTATCTTATACACCCATTTGCATCCAATGGCCTTCTTGTTAGGAGGTAATTCAGTAACTATCCAAGTCTAGTTTGCCTCAAGTGCTAAGATTTCAGCCTGCATAGCTTCACGCCAATGCACATCTTTGACAGCTTGATGGTAGAACTTAGGTTCAATATTGAGTGAAGTGTTAAGGCAAAAATATTTTTGAGATGAAGACAGGCTATCATAAGAAACTAAAGAAGACAATGGATAAGATCTACATGAATTAGTAGACATAGTAGACATTGTAGGAGATGGGGTGGAGAAGAGGAAACCAAATGACAATGATAATCCTGCAAGTAACTAGGTCTAGTTTTGACCCTAGTGGATTTTCTAATGGGTGGACAAAGCAATTGACTAGAAATAGAAGAAGGATTAGAATTAGGTGAAGGATTTGGTTCAGGAAAAGAGAATTGATTGGAAGTCATTGGTTCAACATAAGGTGTTGAGTCTAATGAGGTATTAGGATCAGAAGAAGATGAAATGATTGGCTGTGAGTGAGAATTTGATATGACTAGCTGTGGTTGAGGAATAGGAGATGGTATTGACTCTACTAGATTAGAAGGAAAAATTGATATATTATAAGTGTCGGAATTTGGAAAATGAATGGATGAAGGAATAGTTTCATCATGATTTGTAGATGAGGAATGATCTAAGTGAGAAGCAAATGGAAAAATAGTTTCATGAAAGATAGCATGTTTGGAAATGATGACAGAATGATCATGAAGGCTAAAAAATTGATAACCTTTCATGCCATATGGATATCCAATGAAAATACATGGAACAGCTCTTTGATCAAACTTTCTTCTATTTCTAGATAAAGTTGACACATAAGCTAAGCATCCAAAGACTTTAAGATGAGAATATGATGGGTTGGTAGAATATAGCAGCTCATAAGGTGATCTGTTTGAAAGAAGAGGTGTAGGTATTTTGTTTATAATGTCAGTGGTTGTGAGTATGCAATCTCCCCAAAATTTTAAAGGAAGATGTCACTGAAATCTTAATGCTCTTGCAACATTTAGTAGATGTTGGTGTTTTCTCTCAACTATGGCATTTTGTTGTGGGGTTTCTACACAACTAAGTTGATGAATGATGCCTTGATTAGAAAAATAATTTCTCATTTGAAATTCAACGCCATTATCTGATCTAAGACACTTGATTTTAGTTTTAAACTAAGTTTGGACAAGTTGAAAGAAAGATTTGATAATGGAACTAGTTTGAGACTTATGTTGCATCAAATGAACCCAAGTGAACCTTAAATAGTCATCCACAATTGTTAGAAAGAAAACAAAGCCATTTATTGACTTGGTGACTAGAAGACCTCAAATATCACAATGAATGAGATCAAATGGTGATAGAGATACATAATTACTAATTGGAAATGGAAGCTTATGTGGTTTTGGCCATTGGACATATTGAACAAATGCTATCTGATTTACATGGAATTTCAGGAACATATTCATGTAGTAGCCTTATTTTAGAAATGGAAGGGTGCCCTAGTCTATAGTGCCAAACATCATGTGATGGCTATTTGATGGAATTAAAAGATGCATGTTGTTGAAAGGAAGGAAAGGAAGCAGCTTGAGCAGAAACCTTGTTCTCTTGCAGCAAGTAAAAAAAACCAGCTTCTTCCTTACCCACCCCAGTCATTCTCCAATGGTTCAAATTCTGTATAAAGCAATATCTAACAAAGAAGATGAGACAACATCTTAGATTTTTAATTAGTTTGCTAGCTGAAATGAGATTGAAGGTAAAAGATAGAACACACAAAACTCCAATCAATGTAAGATTGCTTGAAAGTTTGACAGTGCCTATGTGTGTAACAAATGCTATAGATCCATTAGGTAACTTCACATGTGTTGAGACTATAGCTGTAATTGAAGTGAAAAGGGATGAGCAACTGATCGAGCAACTAATCATGTGATCAGTTGCACTAGTGTCCATAATCCAAGAAGTAGTTTTTTGTTTCAATTGTGGCACAATATTAACAAACGAAGCAGAAAAAACAGAAAAATTGGGATTGCGGTTTTGAAAATAACCTGATGTTCTAGCAGCTGAATTTGCAGCAAAGGATTGAGGAGATTGGATGGGGTATTGTTTTAGCAATTCCATCAATTCCTGACCTTACTCAGAAATCATTGTCAATTGAAGAGGATTGTTCAATTGATGAAACTTAGTCAAATCAGTTCCCTGCACTTGATTTGATGATAATATTGTTTCAATTGTGGCACAATATTAACAAAAGAAGCAGAAAAAATAGAAAATTTGGGATTGCAATTTTGAAAATAACTTGATGTGCTAGCAGCTGAATTTACAGCAAAGGATTGAAGAGATTGGATGGGGTATTGTTTTAGCAATTCCATCAATTGTTCACACTGCTCAAAAATCATTGTCAACTGAGGAGGATTGTTCAATTGATGAAACTTAATCAAACTAGTTCCCTGCACTTGATTTGATGATGTTGAGTAGATTGATTGGGTTTAATTCGTGTGAACTTGAATCCAGGTGGATAGCCATGAACTTTGTAACATTTTTCAATGGTATAGCCAACTACTCCACAGTGAGAACATATAGGGAGATCTTTCCTAAAGTTCTGCTTAGCAAACCTAGGCCTTGGTGGTGTGGTTTTGGTCATGAATGCAATAGGCTCATGAAGGATTATGGATGAGGCAGTAGGGTTAGGCATGAGTGATTTAGTCATGAGTGCAGAAGAAGTATCATGACTAAGGGAACTTGCACTTATTTCCCTTTGTTTTTCCTCTTGAATAATGAGGGAAAAGACTTTGTTGATGGATGGAAGAAGCCAATCGTTATTGAGTTCTTCCCAAAGAGTCTTAATTCGAGTGAAGTATTGACTTACAGAGGAATTCTCCTGAGCAACCACTGAGATTGCCTTCTGCAGCTAGAAGACTCGAAGGCCATTTCTTTGCGAATATCGATCCTTGAGATCCTGCCACATAACTTCAGAAGATGTGATGTAGATGACAGTAGGATAAATCTCCTTGGAAATAGAATTGAGAATCCATGAAACAACAAGGTCATTACAATGAAACCATGCATTGTAATAACTCTCAAACATTGAAGGTTTAGGAAAAGAACCATTAATGAAACACATCTTGTTCTTTGCACTCAAAGCAACAAAGCATTGAGCGGCTCGAGGTACTGTAATTTTCTCCTGTCAATGGCTGAGGAACTAGCAAGATTCCTGGATTATCACCACTATGGAGAAAAAAAGGGTTTGATGGATCAATGGGATGAGTGTTTGCAAAAGGATTGAAAAAGTTGTTTGGAAGATTCTCCTCCAAATTGTTTGGAAGAGTGTGTGGATGACTTTCTGCCATTGAAGCTGAAAAATCATTTTGATGTGCATCTGGGGATGGAATGTTTGGATGAGCGAAAGATGATGGAATGTATGCCATTGAAGTTGAACCAGAAATGCAGAGGAATCACAGTTGTGATTATGTCTTTGATACCATGTCAAGTTTTGCAATCTATGTCAAAGGAATGCAAAGAAGAAGGAAGAAGAAGAAGAAGAAGATAAACATAAGAACAAGATGAAAAACAGAGAAGTAGGTTGAGAGAAGAAGAAAAGAATGAACTCTTATTCTTTGTATAATCAACCTGATTACAAAGCAATGAAGTAAATGGTTTATATACTTGGCCATAAGCATAACAAGCGTCTAACAAGTAACTGCAGCTAACACCTAGCTAACAACTTACTTCAACTATACAAGAAACTGAAATAACAAACTTACAAACTGAAAAAGTTCAGCTTTAATACATCCATATTTGTGCACGTGCAGACAACTCTCAATTGAGTTGTCTGATATTTTCTCCTGTAAATGTGACGTTGTAGGGACTAAAGAAAGGATTCGGAATTGTCTCGCGCATGACTTCTTTGGAGGCCGGAGTTTCTTGTTCTCGTAGTAAGGCAGCAACAGACAGTTTATTTCTTTTATTGCTAGTTTTAATTTCTTTGTTTTAGTTAAAGTTTGATATTTACTACTTTGATTATGAAATTTATTTTTAAAGAAAACTTCACAAAAGACCCTGGAACTACTATACGTTTTGAGAAGACTCCCCTAAATTTTAAAAGCTTTCAATTTCACCCCTCGAATCTCGAATTTTTAGTTTGATGCGATTTATTCCCGTACAAAAGTTTGATATTTAGTACTCTCAATTTCCAATATACGTCCATACAATTAGGGTTTTCCTATATATATATGTGTGTGTGTTATAACCCTGAACCATTAATAATAAAATATAATTGTACTCTCTGTGAACGTATGCACCTTGCCAAACCACATAAATATGTGTTTCGACCCGCTTTTAACCTCTTTCCAATTTTATATTATTTATAATTGTTATGCACAATAACAACACTAAGGTTGATGAAGATATCTTGCATAGATCATATCTCCTTCTTTGATAAGGTTGTTCCAGGTAGGGGATGAAGGGTGATTCTTTGATGAAAACCAACTAGAGAAGACTGGAGATTGATGGTGGCGCGAGTAGTGGGTCGTCCGCAGAAACTGAAAGGACGCCAGCTTGGTGTGGAACGGCTTGGATCTAGTGTTGGATCTAGTGCAGAACGGCTTGGGTCATCGGTGGAAACTGGAAGGTTGGCGGCAGATGAAGAAAAAGGAGTACTCAGAGAGAGAGAGAGAGTCAAATGAAGAAACTAAAAAAGTGCAGATTAAGAAATAAGGTTCTAGTGGGAGATGCGTAGATGTTACATTTTTTTTTTTTTATATAAGCTGATGTCAGGCATTTTTACTCATTTGCATAGCCATTTTGCATGGCTACTCCAATGTGAGCTCTTTAGTAGGCTTATTATAGTTATTTTGGTGAGCCAATTTGCTGAAAATTCTCAAAATGAGTAATAAGCTAATTCACCAATTTGGTGAGTGAACAATATTCACTATTCATCAAAAGAATAAAAAAAATATTATTTTTATTTCATTCTCTCCCCTCTTTTCTATTTCCTTTTCTCTCACGCACTCACCTCTCCCTTCCTTTTATTTCTTTTTCACTCTCAACCCACCCAAACATCACGTTGGAAGAGTACCCGAAAGATCACCACGCCGTCTCTCATCTCACGCTGGAAGATCACCACGCCGTCGCTGTCAAGATCTATCGGTACCTCTCTCTCTCTCTCTGTCGCTCTTTGGTTTGGCCGAGCATGGTAATTTTGAGTTGGGATTTTTGTAGTTGTTAAACCCCATTTGATCTGATTTCTTCTCTTTTTTTTTTTTGTGTTGATACTGATTTCTGACTCTGGTAATTTTTGTACTTAGGAGAATGGTGATTTATGTAATTTGATGCCTTTAAACCCAATTTGATACTTGTGTTGATAATGGTTGTAAGTAGCGTTTTAATCGAGCCGAGTCGAGTTAAGCTTTTACGATTTCAAGACTGCCTTGTTTACAAAGATGGTTATTCGAGCCAAACTATGAAATGTGTATTCAAGACTAACTCGTTGGAAGTTCAGGCAAGCTAGCTTAAACTCGTTGAGAATGTTATTCGAGCCGGGCTCAACTCAAGCTCGAGTTAAGCTATTAAATAATTCTTTAATGTATAATCCGAAAAGAGTTCAAGCTCGAATATTGAAACATCTAGACATTTATCTATACTATAAATATATAATACATAACTATATAAGACATATTATACAATATAGCATATAACTATATTGTATGCTCTACTATATTGTATAACCATAAAGTTTGGTTATTATGTTGGAGATGAAAAATAGCTCTTGGAGATGCTCTACTAATATACATAAATTTATATAACTAATTTTTAGTAATATATTAATATATATGTGTATATATATATATACAAGATATATGAACGGGCTACCTGCGATTATTTCGGTGGCAATTAGCAATTAACCTGTACTCCAAAAATTTCGGTAGCAATGCCCGCACCATTTTACAACTTCTTATATCTATCTTGTAGATAATCTTATGCGTTAAATATTATTTGGGATGACACTGTAATATTGACCATAGCATCTACCATTGTAGAGTTAACATGTTGCTATTACCAGTATTTGTGTTTCTTTGATAATAGAAGGTGAATGAGCCATACTGACCATCAGTAGAACAGATATGAATGGTTATATTTATATTCGGCCAGATAAAACTCTGCTTTGATTTGGACAAGTGTTTTGATATATGCTTTTTGATGCAGGTCGCAGGTTCCCTGGTTGTGCGATCGATCGCACTATACCTGCGATCAATCGCACACGGAGCTGCTTATGTTTTGTTTCTGCGTTTTAATTAGGTTTAGCCGTCTTTATTTCCTTGTTGTAGTAGTATTAGGGTTTTGGGAGTCAATATTTCGTTATTTTATTAGGTTTAGGGTTTTGGGGGTATTTATATAATATTTCATTATGTTTAGGGTTTTCAGGCTATAAATATATGCTTATAGCCTCAAGAGAAAGACAGTTGTTGTTTATTATTGATTTTGATTAATGAGAATACTCAGAGTTGATTTTATTCTTCTTTTCCTATAAACTTTAGAGAGTATCTATTGTTTTTAGAAGAATTCTTAGGTCTTTGATAGAATCTAGATCTGGAATTGTTTATCCGTTCTTTTATTGTTGTTCTTCGCTGCAGCCTACTAAGTCACGCTGCATCAGTTGCTATCAGAGCTCCAGTTTTCTTTCCATGGCACTGCCAAACACAAGAAGAAGGGGTAATCGCTTTGCAAATCGGGAGGATGTGTATGAACATGAGGAAGTAGTCGGTGAAACACGCACGGAGGAGCAGTGGCAACGCATGGTGGATGAGGTGGAGATGCTGCAGAAAAAATTAAAGGCAAATCAAGCGGCGATTTGTTGGCAACTCATGGTGGATGAGGTGGAACTACTATGGAAAGAAATAGAGATCTTCACAACCCGAGTTGACAACCGGGGTAGCCCTAAAGTTCGTCACCATCGAACGAATCAACGCTTTGTGGATGAGGATAATGTTGTTGTCGGTCATAGGGCACATTCTGAAAAACGGAGAGCACGAATTAAGACGGAGATGCCGCTACAAGCCAACTTGACCATTATTCCCGAGCCTCAAATCCATCAACCAAATCCATATTCTGTGGAGGAGGAAAGGGAATCTGTGGATGAAGAGTTTCAGGAATCCGAGTTCATTGATGAATTCCGACATGAAGATGTTGAAGATCCTTCACAAGGGTTTGGGGATTGGGATTCACCACCAACCTATGATGAGGAGCCCGAAGAAGATGACTCATGGGAAAAGGAAAGGCCTACGGAGGAGCACGAAAAAGATGAGTTTTTCCCCATGTTTGGTGGTCTCTATCCAGAAGAAGATGGCCAATTGGAAGAGGAAGGGCTCACAGATGTCATCGCCAATTATGAAGAGGATGGCATCGCCGATTATGAAGAAGTTGAAGAAGACCTTCCAGGTGCATTGCCTAATTTTAGTGATGAAGAATTAGGTTATGTTGATTTCCTTGGTATTGAAGATATTTTAAATTCTCCTAACGGAGATTATGGTGAGTTTTATGCGGATGAGAAAAATTATATGTTCACAAGGGAAACAATGGTTGACCCATTCTTGAGTATCTTCATGGCACATGGAAGGGAGAAGGAATGAACAAAGAGCAAATCTGCAGTATTGCCAAATGGTGTATGGGGCTTTCATGACAACCATCAAAGTATTTCGATGATGAAAAGCGTCACGTTTATTTTGGGGTGTTGCCTTGTTGTGATCTTGAGGAACGGAGAATGGAACGAGTTAACAGGGCACCCGAAGGACCGTGGAAAAGACAGTCCGAATTCGAGGGCGAATTCTCTCCAACCTCGGGAGGATGATGTAGATTGGAATTCAAGGCTTATCTTATCTTATCTTTTAGTCTTTTATTAGGTGTCTTTATTAGTCGTTTACTATATCTTATCTTTCAATCTTTCTTTAAATTAGGTTTCTTTGTTAGTCTTTTGTTTGGTTTAGTTGTCTTTCATAGACTTCTAAATTAACTTTATTTCATTGTTATTTTAGGACTAGGAGTCTTGGGCTATAAATATATGCTTATAGCCTTTAACAATTCAGTTTATGATTATTATTGAGTTTGTTTAATAAGAATTACTCAGAGTTGAGTTTCTTTGTGTTTTTCCTTAAACCATAGATAGAATCTATAGTTTTTAAGAAGATTTCTTAGATTCTTGTGATAGTCTCACAATCTTAGAAATATTTACCCCTTCAACTTGCTGTTTTCTTGTTCACTACAATCCTACACTGCATCACTTTTAGAATGGATTCCTACGAGCAAGGAAATATGTTCATGAATCTTTTAGAGGGAGATGCTAACATTGACAACTCATTTTTGAGTGAATCTCAGCAAGCTTCAATGTCAGTTGATCACTCTCAACACTAAGTTGTTATGGCTCGCACTAAGAAATCTCAACAAGGTTCCAAAATCCAACTTCTCTGTGGATGACGTTTTTAAAAATATAATCGTCAGGAAAAAAAAACAAATTCACAAAAATATGACTGGTAGGAAAATACAATTTTTATAAAATATAACCGTTAGAATAAGATAAATGACTTTTAGGAAATGACAAACATTCAAAAATATAAATGTTTAGACAAAGAATAAAAAAAAACTATTTAAAAATAATATTTAAATAAAATAGTGAAAGTAAAATAGCTAAAATAGTAAGCTTTAAAAATTTTATAGCTAAAACGCGAAAAAGTGGTTTTTGGCTAGTAAAATTTGATGAGTCTACCCTGTTGACCGCCATCTAAGCATAAAGAAATTTGAACATGATGACTTTTAACTCTATCACCGACCCAGACCATGTATAACTAACTGAACCATTCTTATTCGAAAGAGAAAAAAGGACAATACTATGCATGCATCTCTTTCTTGAAAGAGAGGGATACATTTGACTTGAAAATCAAGAATTATATCAAACAATTCCACTTATCCTGCACATTTTTGCGCACCAAAAGAATAGCAGAATTAGATACCAACAGTCAGGATATTAAGTTAATCTCAACAAATTATTTGAAGATCTAATGATTGTATTATACCACCCATTTAAAGAGAAAAAAACTTAACTATTAAACACATCACTAGATATTTCAACTTTTTGAACAGTGGGGCATCTGCTTCATTCAACAGCATCCAAAGTCTAATTTTACCAACTCAGCATGCAAAACTGAGCAACTCATCAAAATATTTGACAATAATAGACAACCAAGAGCAGTCTAAGGAACTTACACAACCGGAGACGAAACAAAACATCAATGCAATCAACAGCCACTAGCAACATATTTCTACAAGAGCAAAGTTCATGCCTTCGGAATTACTTGTGCCTGAAAACAATGACAATTGCAGTGCAGTTGTCTTTACAGTGCCGCTCACGAACAGCTTCCTTTACAAGACGGCGGCATACTGCAGTGACCGGTAACCCCTCCTGTTAAACAAATGTAAAGCCTTCTAAGTAACCAACTAACATAAATAATTTCAACAGTATTTCGCTGGACAGATCATGACTAACAACACCCACTTGATATGTGGTCCACCAAAACAGTGGAAAACTATGTATTTAGCATGGATAGTTCACTGATGAAACAAGTCAAACCACTTAAAGCAGTTTTGAACAGTGAATGGCTTCCAGCCTTCCACAGAAAAAGAGAAGCCTATAATCAAATTTTATATAAGATAAACTCAAAAATACTTCTATCTTCAATGCAAATTGCATTAACCGTCTGAAAAATAGACTTGGAAGAAGGTAGAAATAGAATCTAAGGAAGTCAGAAATAGAACCTAATATGCCATATACACTTCAAGAAACTGACTCATCAGGAGCGACTTGAAAAGTCGCCCCTAATAGTTATGTATTAGCGTCCACATCCAAGTGGACGCTAATAGCCGACCCAAAAGATGAATAATGGCGTCCACTCTACAGTGGACGCTAATAAGTCGACCCTAATATACTCGCGGGAAATATTCAAGAGGCGGGAAAAAGATCATTAGCGTCGACTTTGAAAGTCGACCCTAATGCCTAATTATTAGGGTCGACAAAGTCGACCCTAAAGAGTGTGTGGAGGAATTAAAAAAAATAAAAAATATATATATATTAATCACCAATAGCGTCCACTAAAAGTTGACGCTGAAGAGTGATCATTAGGGTCGACTCTAAAGTCGACCCTAAAGAGTGTGTGGAGGAATTAAAAAAAAAAATAATAATAATAATATTAATCACCAATAGCGTCCACTAAAAGTGGACGCTGAAGAGTGATCATTAGGGTCGACTGTAAAAGTCGACCCTAATGCCTAAGTATTAGGGTCGACAAAGTCAAACCTAAAGAGCGTGTGGAGGAATTAAAAAAAATAAAAAAAATAATTTTATTCACCAATAGCGTCCACTAAAAGTGGACGCTGAAGAGTGATCATTAGGGTCGACTGTAAAAGTCGACCCTAATGCCTAAGTATTAGGGTCGACAAAGTCGACCCTAAAGAGCGTGTGGAGGAATTAAAAAAAAAAAAAAAAAAAATAATTTTATTCACCAAAAGCATCCACTAAAAGTGGGGCTGAAGAGTGATCATTAGGGTCGACTCTGAAAGTCGACCCTAATGCCTAAGTATTAGGGTCGACAAAAGAGCGTGTGGAGAAATTAAAAAAAAATAAAAAAAATAATATTAATCACCAATAGTGTCCACTAAAAGTGGACGCTGAAGAGTGATCATTAGGGTCGACTTTGAAGTCGACCCTAATGCGTAAGTATGGTCGACCCTAAAGAGTAGGTAGGAAAATAAAAAATAAAAATAAAAAAAAAATAAAAAAATTGATGCCCAATAGCATCCACTAAAATTGTGTATATATCACTGCATTGTTTTAAATTTTCAAATAAAGTGACACAATATGCACCGTTAAATATAACCAAATAAAATTTTAACCGTAAAAGTAAAGCTCTCCCTTTCACTTAATATTCCATATGTACAGTTGTTTCAATATATATATATATATATATATATATATATATATGTTTTTTTTTACAAAAAAAAGGAAAAATTCTTCTATTTCAATTCCATCCTCCTAAAGAAAGATTTTAATTTGTTTATATTTGCCATTTGGTTAGGAGTTTCATTTGGAGGATAAAGTTTTCATTCGGACTAATTTGAAGACTTCAGTTTTAAGTGGATTCCCCAAATGATTCCTAACAAAATAGGATTTAATTCCTCGAATGAAAACTTAATTCTTAATTCCCATTTCATAATTCATATTAAATTTTACATATCTAATAGTGTATATATATGATATGACAAATAAAAAGAAACAAAACTAAAGACAAATAAAAAGATTAACTTAAAACATACTAAACAAAATAAAAAGGGTAAACTATGGGGTGCCTCCCATGAGCGCTAAGTTTAACGTCTTCAGCCAGACGGTGGTCCCTACTCACTGCTGTCTAGAAGATGATGCTCCTGCAGATGGCGGTGGCAACCGGGTGAGAATGGACTGCATCAATTCTTCTAAGGTGCCTAGGCGTTTGTCCATCAATTTGAAAGTTTTGGATGCCTCCTTTCTTTGGCCAGCCAACTCTCTCCGAAGGCCCGCTATTTCTTCAATAAGTGAGCGGTTTTGTTCCTCCTCCTCAGATGCCTCTGGCTCAACTTCAGGTTCATCTTCGGCCATCGGCTCGGCCTCACTCTCTTCAGCACCAGGTGCTGGTCCCCGGGGCATGTGGGACAAGCTCTTGTTCCATTGGCGAATGCCAAATATGGGAGTAGTAGTGACTGGCTCATCAGCTGCGGTACCCTTGATGCCTTTCTTCCGGAGGATGTACGAGATTAAGTATGGGAAAGGCAACCCCCATGAATGTGTGGACTCCGCTCCTCCAACTTGCACCCCATTCCAAAATTTCTGAATTTGGTTCCAAATTATGTTGGGAATGGAGTACCAAGCATCTTTATGGAAGGCGTAGAGTGTTTGAAGAAATTGATCCCACCTCTGAGATTTGTGCCTCAAGGGAAAAGCATTACGGTGTAATATGGAGTCCACAAACCAAAGCCGTTGAGGTAGCTTCGATCGGCTGCCGGCATTATGATGGGAATCGGCATATTGCCCATCGCACATGTCCTCAATGATTTCTGCCACGTAGAATCTGGCCGGTTGCTCAGCAAGTTGTGCGGCTTCTGGAGGGTGCTCATGATTGCATTGAAGGGCAGCAGCAATGTCGGCCAGTGTTACGTCAATAGCTTTGCCTTTCACTTTGGAAGAGAGGGCCGCCACATTGTTGCAGTCATGCGACAGGTTGGCATAGAACTCAATCACCAATTTTCTGTAGGCAGTGGTGGTGACCGGCTTGAAAAGCTTGTTGAGCCCCTGTCGCTTGAACTCGGCGACCGCCCATTGAGTCGCCTCAAGATTTTGAAAGTCTTCGTGAATGGCGAAGGTGGTCTCAAATAGCAGCTCCCGCTCCTCAAAAGTGGGCGGGGGACAAATGGCTCGGGTATCGGACCCTCGAGAGGACGAAGCTCGAGCTCTTGGCATGATGAGGTTGATTGGGGACTTTTGACAAACACTTGGTGTGCACTAGAGATAGCCAAAATTGAAGAACAAAGCAACTCCGCTCAAAACCCCCTGCAAAAACAGCAAAATCCAACCACAACAAAGCAATGTGGGTGGGTGAACACCCACAATTGCAGAAATATGAGAAAAAAAAAATGTTGGGGAAGTAATCGGGGTTGGGGTGTTGATGGGAATGGAGAATGGGGTGTAAATTAGAGGTGGTGAAAAATACCTGGTGTGGTTGCTGGAGAAGAGAACCGTGAGGTGGCTGTGTGGTAGAGGTGGTGAAAAACGGTGGAAGAGTGCCGGAGGTGGGTGCTACTTGGAGAAGAAAAATATGTGGGTGTGGGGGGAAAGTGACCTAAAATAGGTCACGTGATATGTGCTGGCCGAGTGAGATTGATCGCACAAATGGTGCGATCGATCGCACTCGGCCAGCATATGGGCGTGTTGTTTCTGTGACTGCGATCGATCGCACACAAGATGCGAACGATCTCAGTCACAGAATGTTAAAAGAGAGGCAGAATGTAAATTATATATATATAATTTTTTTTATTTTAATTTTTATTGCATAATGTACAACAACTTTGATAGTGATACAATGAAATGATAGGATCAAGTGACAATCAAAATTGAAACAATTGAAATTAAAGGTTCATTCAAACATCCGTTTGATCATAGTACATTTGTTCAATCGATCATGATAGGATCAATTGATCGATGAAACTTGAAACAATTAAATTGAAGGTTTGATCGAATATCCGATCAATCATAATGAATTAGTTCGATTGATCGTGATAAGATCAAATGATTGAAACAATTGAAATAGAAGGTTTGATCGAATATCCGATCAATCATAATGAATTAGTTCGATTGATCGTGATAAGATCAAATGATTGAAACAATTGAAATTGAAGTTTTGATCAAATATCCGATTGGTCCTACCTAGTGCATTTGATCGATCGATCGTGATAAGATCAAATGATCAAACAAAATTCAAACAAATTAAATGTTCGATCGAACATTGAATTGAAGTCTAAGCATTTTATATTATATTAGTGCATTACTTAAATTGATCGGGATACAATCAATACAACTTGACATGATTGAAGGTTCAATCAAACATTTGATAAAATCAATTCCGATCGATACTATTACATATTAGTCTGATTGATCGTAATGGGATCAAATGTTCGATCAAACATCCGATTGATCATAATGAATTAGTTCGATTGATCATGATATGATTAAATGATCAATCAAACATCTGATCGATCCTAATAGATTAGTTCGATTGATCGCGATAGGATCAATCGTTCGATCAAACATCTAATCGATCGTAATGAATTAGTTCGATTGATCATGATAGAATCAAATATCCGATCGATCGTACTGAATTAGTTCGATTGATCGTGATAGGATTAAATGTTCGATCAAACATCTGAGCGATCCTAATGAATTAGTTCCTTTGACTGTAGTATGATCAATTGATAGATCAAACTAGATACAATTGAAGGTTCAATCAAACATTCAATTGAAGGTTCAATCCAACATTCAATTGAAGGTTCAATCCAACATTCAATTGAACTATTAGCTTTTTATATTATCTTAGTGCCTTAGTTATATTGATCTTATATTATCTTTAGATTTTGTATTATTTTATAACTAATTATAAGAGAAATATCAACTTAATGATCTTTATCATAAAAATTTTTTAAACGGAAATTTTTAGTTAATATTATAATAGTAAAAACATATTATAAGAGAAAAATTACAAATAAATAAATAAATAAAAATTAAAAAATTGGTAGTATAATTTTTTTTTTTGGAAAATTATAAAAAGATACTAAAGTAGCCTCCCGAACAACCAAATTGTATAAAAATGCCACTTATTTTTAATATTCATATAATACCCCTATTATTTTAACAAATAAATAATAAAATAATTGAAAAAAAAAATGAAATTTTTTTCAAAAAATAAATTACAACTTGCTTCATGTTTTTTTTTTTATATTTTTCTCATTTATTTTGGAGCCTTTTTTTTTATATTTTTCTCAATTTTTTTTTTTTTTTTAAGAAAAATGCCCCAAATAGCCACTAATTGAGCTACACCAAATAATTTGCCGCCATCTGGTAAAAACTGGCGGGTGCTCAAATTTTCGGGGGAAATACCACGTACATGATGAGCTGCAGCTAACATCAGGATTCAGTACTCTCACTATCACTCTCACTCTCTCTCTCTCTCTCGATCGCTCTCTCTCACTCAGTACTCCGGCGCAAGGTTCTCTCTCCGGCAGCTCTCTTTCCGGTGCACGTCTCTCTGCCAGCTCTCACTCCGGCGCACTTAACGCTCTCCTGTAGCTTTCTCTCCGGTTTGAGTTTTTCCTAACCCTTGAAAACCTTAAATGAGTTTCTCCTCTCTTTTTCTCTTTCTATTTTGCATCTGCTGTTCATGGGTTGCAGTTTTGCATCTAAAATGGTTGATTTTTGTGGTTTCTATACTGTTTCCTGTGATTTTTAGTATTGGGATATTTTCAAACATAGTAGGAGGCTAATATTTGATCATTTCAAGCTTGTGTTGGGTGTACATTTATTCAATTTTGCTCTTCATTTTGTTGTCAATACTGTCTCTTGAGAAAATCCAATTGATTTCTTGATGGCAAATTTACTAACCTGTAGAGTATAGCCCTTTATTGGTACAGAGTACAAATAAGAGTAAAAAGGCTAACTTAAAATGTGAGATACAGAAAAATAAAGAAAAAATTATTCATATCTATCAATAGTTTAGAGGAATAAGAATTAGCAAAAACTATCTCAAGCATGCATATACAGAACTCAAAAAAAATTGGAGAGTTTTTTTATTAATTTGTTTTTTTTTTTTTTTTTCACAAACCATTCCATCAAAAGATAGAAACTACACATAACCAAAGCTGAAATGAGAGTAAGGTACTAGGTGAAACACAGAACAATATGATTTTAAATTGTTTCTAAAAGTGCTAACCCCATGCCAAAACAACCCAACTAGTGCAACTTATATATCCCATCATTCTCTTTGGCATCAATTCTAATCTATCAAAGTGTCCAAACAGAATTTTTCCTTTTTAATCTCTCTAAAATGGCTACAAGTTCACATACCATCAATACAAGAGAGTTTTACATTTTGTGGTCAACCACATGAAAGTTACAATTGAAATGATTCATATGTTGCCCAAAGGTAGTATAACATTCACCTATGTTTGAAATTCGAGAGTTCTAAGATAAATTATGTCTGGTATGATGCATGACAGAAATGCAGTAATCCTAAGCATACTTGTTCAAATTGAAACAAATCAGTTTAAAATCATGAATCAATGAACCTGCATCACAATTAAGTCACTATATTAAAGGACAAACAACGTGAACATGCAGTAAATTATGTGGCACCAACGTTTTTTTCTAGTGTAATGGTTGCTATTTATGTGTTGCAAATCAGTGATTTTTGTTCAAGGGATCACACATTAACTAATCTAAACAAGGTAGAGGAGAAACATAAGTATATTTAAGCATGTACTAGATGGAACTTACTCTAAACCAAGAGATAACAATTAAATAGAGGACCATTAATATAACTATGTATTTCATTGAACAAACAGATATACTACAAAACTTTTGTTTTTCTTTTCCTTCTTAGAGATTGTTAAACTTCAAACCCAAAACATTAACAATGTAGGAAGAGAAGAGAGAAATTGATCATTCTTGAACAAAGTGTGTAGTATGCAAGACAAGCACTAAGAAAAATACACATCTAAAACTTTGTTTATTATCCCCATTCATAAAGGTCATTCATTTATGACACGACCTGCAAACCCGACACAAACTCAACATGAATTTAGCGAGTTATAATTAAAAAGTCTGACTCGTTTAATTAAATGTGTAAAATTAGGGTTGATCCGTATAGTCTTATACGCATACCTTGACACAACCCGAACTCGAAACACAAGAAGTTGCCACCCCTAACTATTCATGGCCAGGGTAATTAATAGTACTGCAAATTGGGGAGGATATATGAAAAATAAAATTTATGACATTACCTGTAAATTAACATTCTAGAGCCATGTTGTATTATTTGATTAGTTTGATGTAACATATGGTTAATTAATTGGATGACATATTGACAGAGAGACATTTAAAAGTAGATAAAAAAATTAAAGATTTAATTGTCAAAATTGAAATCGCACGAAAACCCTAATAACTTAATTTGAAAAACAAAAGGGGAAGCTAGTAAGATTTGCTATAGTCATGTTGAGGCCTTAGTCTTTGTGGCTATGGTTTTATTTTCTAGCAAATCATCAAAACTGAAAAAGAGAATAAAAACAGGTTATTGGCTAGGATAGCTTTTAAGTTGTGGGGGCTCTTTGGAGTGGGAGTGTGGAAATATATGAGGAGATGATATTTTTTTCTCTAGATTTGTTAGATTGGAGGTGGAAGATGGGTCCAAGGTGAGGTTTTGGCATGACTTCTAGTGTGGGGAGCAACCCTTGGAGATTTCCTATCCGGATTTGTTTAGTATTGCACATTGTAAGGATGCGTGGGTGGTGGATTTTATACAATTCCGAAAAAGAAATGTACATTGGAACATATACTTTTCCATAACATATGGAACTCAAATACTCTTTCTTTGAGCTGGTGTATTCTAATAGAGTGAGCAAGGAGGAGAGGATGGAATTTGTTGGATCACCACCAAAAGGTGAAAGTTTGAATTGAAGTCATTCTATCATGTGTTATCCATTCTTGTAAGTTCTCATTTTCCTTGGAAGAGTATTTGAGTATGTTGAGGGTCCCTTAAAAGTGACATTCTTTGTGTGGAGAATGTCACTTCTTTTTAAATTTTTTTTAAAATTTTTTAATTTTTATACTTATCAAAAAAAAAAGAAGTGACATTCTTTATGTGGACGGCGGCATTTAGGGAAAATCTCGACTTTGGATAATTTGAGAAAGAGGAACACCATGGTGGTGGATTGGTGTTGTATGTGCAAGAAGAGTGAGGGATCTATTGATCATATTATTTCTCCATTTTTGAAATAGAAAGAGAAATATAGAGTTTGCTTTTCCTTTTGTTTGGCATTGTTTGGGTCTTGCCTGAAAGCGTGAGAGAATTGTTGGTGAGTTGGAGGGGACAAATGGAAAGTCGTAATGTTTTGGAAGTTTGGAGGTTGGCTCATTTATGTTTAATGTTGTATTTGGAGAGAGCGGAATGTAAAGAGTTTTGAAGATCAAGAGACTTAGGTGTTAGAGCTGAAAAATACTATGTTCAAATCACTTTACACATGGATGACGGCGTTAAATAGTCTGCCATTTTCTACTTATCTTGATTTTTTGGAGTTTTGTTCTTCTTTTTTACTATAGTAGGGGGTTTATCTTGTATACTTTTTGTGTACTAGGATTGTAGCCTTTACGCTTTTAATAAGATTGAATTACGTATAAAAAAAGCAACTTGGTAGACCCAAAGTGCCACGTGGTACCAACATAACTGAAAAAATTAAGCAACAAAATTTGACAACTAAATTTAATTATTTAGTAACTAATGTGGTAGTCCATATAAGAGTGCCATGTGGACTACCACATCAGTTTGTGAGGAACTTGTAATAAGAGCTATATTACCCTTTGCAGCACTTTTAGGGTAGAAAATATAGAGGGTCTTAATCTCAACAAGTGTTGGCTTCAGATTGTTGGTAGTGGTAGAAGGAAAAATGTACGTATAGAAGTAAATGTTTGATTAGTGGTTTTTACATGTTTTTATGTGTATGTTAATATATGCACGGGTACCCGGGTGTACACACGGTCATGTATAGCCATGTCATTAATTGTTTACCTGTATAAATGTGGGGTTTGTAGAGATATGTGTTGATTGGAGTAAAGCATAAACTAACTTGTTTGTGGGATAGCTGATAGTGCGATCGATCGCACTCACTACAAGTAAAACCTCTCTGGTGGTGCGATCAATCGCACTACGTGCTGAAGCCCATGATAGTGCGATCGATCGCACCACCTACAAGTAAAACCTCTCTGGTGGTGCGATCGATCGCACTACGTGCTGAAGCCCATAGTGCGATCGATCGCACCACCTACAAGTAAAACCTCTCTGGTGGTGCGATCGATCGCACTACGTGCCATAGCCCATAGTGCGATCGATCGCACCACCTACAAGTAAAACCTCTCTGGTTGTGCGATCGATCGCACACGTGATCGTCTGAAAACTTGTATTCCCACTGCATCTCTCCCTTCTTCTCTTGTGGTTGCATTAAACCTCTCTTCTTCTCTTGCTTCTTCTCTTATTATTACTTGTTTATTAGTATTAAGTCTTATTCTTATATTAGGATTATGTTATTAATTTTCTAGTTCACATCAACTTATGTTATCAAAGTTGGTATAGTACATGATTGTATTGTCTTTTCCATTTAAGTTCAATAAGAAAGCAGCACAGTAAACTTGAAGCAAGACAACATTCTATAATAAATATCAAAGCTAACATCAATGGTAAAAAATGTAAAACTGTCATTGAGCTAAACAAGTAAATAAATTACAAATAGAAATTTGTTCTAAACTACTAACCCACTTCTAGAATATTTTGTTAGGTAACATGGCATTGAGCTAGCATCAATATTTGAGAACAGACCTCCCATTTAATTCTATTAATTCTTAAGAATCTGATCTTCTAATTCCCTTGTGTGCGTACATGTACGTAACGAATAACCTCATCAATATGGATAGGAGTTGGACGCGGGAAAGTACTCGATGTTCAGAGCGATTTCAAAAGGTGTGGAAGAATTCATGGGAATGGCAATTAAATCAGTTGATTCACGTGATATGACAAAGTGTCCATGCCGTGATTGTGCAAATCGATATTATTCTCATATTAGCGAGGTGAAGGGTCACTTGTATATGAATGGATTTATTCCGGCATACACTCGATGGATATTTCACGGGGAAGAAGATCATTTTAGGGTAAACACTTCTACAGACATGCACACACATACAACTGAAATGATGGAGGAGGTTGATGCAGTTGAAGAATTGTTAGACGATGTATGTATGGGGACATTTGTTGATGCTAACATCGGAGAATCCTCTACTTCACAGGGCCCCACAACTGATGATCACGAACAAACAAGCTCCTTCTACCGATTTTGGGAAGATGGTTTACGAGAACTTTATCCAGGCTGCAAGAAATTTACACAAATTGCTTTTGTACTGAAGATGCTTCATATAAAGGCGTTCTGCAACATGAGTAACAAGGCGTTTGATATGATGATTGACTTGATAAAGATGGCCCTCCCAGATGGAGAGACATTGCCACGCTCGTATAGAGAAGCAATACAGTTTAGGCGACACGTGTGATTCGGTTACGATAAGATACACGCATGCAAGAATGGTTGTGTGCTTTTTTGGAAAGAACATGCAGACAAAGTGGTATGCCCAAAGTGCAACAATTCAAGATGGATTGATGGCAAAGGCAAAAAAAGTAATATTCCTCAAAAGGTCTTACGGTATTTCCCAATAAAATTAAGGTTACAACGGTTGTTTATGACAAAAGAAATGGCCAAGGAAATGTGGTGGCACAAAGAAGGTCGAGAAGATGATGGCAATACTCTCAGACACCCTGCCGATTCTATTGTATGGAAAGAGTTTGATGAAAGACATGAGTGGTTTGCAAGTGATTCCCGCAATGTGCGGCTTGGTTTAGCAAGTGATGGTTTGAACCCATATGGTAATATGAGTACAACATATAGCATATGGGCAGTAATGTTAACGGTGTACAATCTCCCTCCGTGGATGTGTATGAAGAGTCCAAATTTGATGTTGTCCCTTATTATCCCTAGGCCTTCAGATCCCGGAAAGAATCTTGATGTATATTTGCGCCCATTGGTTGATGACTTGAAAGATTTATGGAATGAAGGCATACGCGTGTACGATGCATCAAAGAAAGAGACATTTCAATTGCATGCGACATTACTATGGACTATAAATGATTTTCCCGCATATGGAAAATTATTTGGGTGGTCTACAAATGGAAATCTTGCATGTCCAGTATGTAATAAGGATACATCGTTCAGGTATTTGAAGTATGGGCATAAGGTGTGCTTCATGTGTCATCGTCGGTGGCTTCCTCAAGAGCATCTATGGCGCAAAAGAGGAGATTTGTTCGATGGTACAGAGGAGCATAGATTGGAACCTGAAGAATTGTCTGCAAGTCAATTGTTGAAACAGCTAAGGGATGCTGAGGGTTTACAATTTCGAAAAACAAGCGGGAGAAAGAGAAAGTACACAGATGTTGTGTTGAATTGGAAGAAGAGAAGTATTTTCTTTGAGTTGCCCTACTGGTCAAGTTTGAAAGTATGTCACAATTTAGATGTTATGCATATTGAGAAGAACATATGTGAAAGTATCTTAGGTACGTTGATGAATATTGATGGGAAGACCAAGGACACAGTCAAGGCATGAAGAGATTTACAGTTGATGGGTATACGTAAATAATTGCATGTGCAGCCAAATGGTGAAACTTATAAGATACCACTTGCGAAGTACACATTGACAAGAGATGAGAAGAAGAGTTGATGTGAATGGTTGTCAGGTGTTAAATTTCCTGATGGGTATGCATCTAACATTGGTCGATGTGTGAACAAGCTTCCTGGTAAAATTTCTGGTATGAAAAGCCACGATTGTCATGTCTTCTTACAGCGCTTGCTTCCTGTTGCAATTAAAAATTTCTCTACGTCGAAAATACGAACAACATTAACCGAGTTGAGTACCTTTTTTACGCAGTTATGTGCACGGACGTTGAAAGTTGATATCTTGAAACAAATGAAAGTCGACATTGTAATAATTTTATGCAAAACGGAAAAAATATTTCCGCCAGCTTTTTTTGATGTTATGATCCATCTAGCACTTCATTTACCTCGGAAGGCCGAGCTTGCCGGTCCTGTACAAAACCGTTGGATGTATCCGTTCGAAAAAGAACTTGGAAGATATAAGAAGTGGACGCGTAACAAAGTGCGTCCAGAGGGGTCTATTGCCGAGTGTTACCTAGCTGAGGAGAGCTTGACCTTCTGTTCCAGGTATCTTCGGGGGATTGAGACAAGATGGAACCGTGAACGGAGAAATGTTGACGTTGAGGAAGTAGAAATGAGCCAGCGCTTGGATGTGTTCTCCCAACGAGTTCGGCCATTAGGAGCAGCTAAATTAGTAACACTGGATGCTAATGATTTTGGTAGGGCACGATGGTATGTGCTTATCAACTGTAACGAAACATCCTCATATTTGGAGTAAGTTTAGTAATGGTCTTTGTGTTTTACCTGTTACGACATGGTATAATTTTAGCGTTGATGATCATTTACGAATACGTTTATTTTTTATACAGTGAACATTATAATATGATCAAAAGAGAAGGTGGCCGTGACATTGATAAAAAGCATGAGGCTAACTTTGAACGTTGGTTCCATAAACGTTTATACAATAGTGGGTGTACTGCAGACAATGGCTCAAAACAATTATATGATCTTGCATGCGGGCCTGATCGTCATGTTAGATCGTATAGAGGTTGCATTGTGAATGGGGTTAGGTACCACACGAAAGAATGTGCAGAAACTCGTACTACCCAGAACAGTGGTGTTTCTGTTTCAGGTGAGGACGAAACCTCAATAACTGAGTATTATGGTGAGTTAAAAAATATTCTAGAGTTACGTTACCCTGGCCAAAATCTCGTGTACTTGTTTGAGTGCGATTGGTGGGACACTGGGAGTGCAACAGGAGTACAAATGGACCAAGGCTTCACGATTGTGAATACTTCTCGTACATGGTGTGAATCTGACCCGTTCATCTTAGCATGTCAAGCTTCGCAAGTGTTTTACTTGGATGATCCCAAATTGGGTGGTAATTGGAAAGTGGTGCAGAAGTAGATCAATATAGACATCTATGATATTCCAACAGTACAAAAGGGAGATAATACAGAAGATGACGAAAGACTCAGTGATGACGTATACCAGGAAGGTGAATGTATTGAGGGTAATATGGTCTTTGTTGATGAAGCAAATGTTGAAGCCTCCACTCAATTACGTAGAGATGATGCGACAATAGCAATTGATGAATTATATATTCAACTTGATGCAAGCATATTTGCCAACAATAACTTGCCGAACGAGGACTATGATACAAACTTTGATGAGGAAGAGGAGTTATGTAGCGACAACGATATAGACTCTGAACACGAACAATCATCTTCAAGTAACAGTGATACAGATTCTGAATATAAATCTGATGATGATATGTGTTGAACATAAGCTCACATTTGGTGTAAGTACAAAGTGTATTAGCATATTTAATGAAGTTGATGCTCTCTCTCTCTATATATATACATGTATTGTGGTGTTTGTTTTTTTTTTTACTAGCATAATTATTGTATGTTTCTCAAAAATATTGAACATACTATATGGTTATAATTTGACTAATATAATTTTTTTGTTTTTGAGTTGTTTGCAGATTGATCATAACAATGACAACAACAGGACGTAAACGTGTTCCAGCAGCACGAGGCTGTGGCCAAGGTCAAGGTCGGGGCCTTATTGACGAGCATGAGAGTCCGACTCCCAATTATGGGTTTGGTGATACAGATATGCAAATGGCGCCCTCGCCCCCCCTCCTCCTCAAGTCAGTGGATAGGCATCCTTCGCACGAGTCTAATGATCCTATTCACTCAGTGGCAGGATTGGATTCACAGGGAGGTGCCCCTACTGCATCTTGTAAGTTTATGAATTATATGTTTATGAAATGTTATTTTTGTATTATTTTGGTTTGTTATAGACATTTGACAATATAACTTACTACATTACCATGTTTTGCGTAACAGCTACCACGTCTGTCAGAAGTGTAAGGGGTAAGGCCAAGTGTAAGAAGTTGAGTGAGCACGTACTTAAGAATGGTCCCTTAGTGCTAAACATCTCAAATAGACACCGGGCACCTGTAGGCGATAATGCATCATGGTTTGCAAGCAAGATTGGGGAGATTATTCGTAACATGTGCAAACTCCATCACGGTGAATGGAAAAAGGTCCTAGTTGAGGAAAAGAGCAAGTTATTATTTCATGTTCAGGTATGATCAATATCAATGTAATGTTTAAGAATATGTTTCGTATGAAAAAATAATGTGACACATTTTTTACAATTGTTTTCTTATCTATTATGTATCAGTCAAATTTTGTACTGAATATGGGACGATACGAGCACGTCAAAGCTGTTGAAAATAAATTGGGTCGTGCATATGCTAGGATTCGTTCGAACTTGTATAGAGACCAGTACAAAAAATATTTTGAAGGCATTGATAAAGACGATGATGAGGGGATTGCCAAGGCTAAGGCTATTGGGAGGGAAAATGTGCCAGCAGGATATGGCCCTGAACAGTGGAACCTAATATGCGACTCATTTGATGACGATAAATGGAAGGTAAATATATATTATTATACTGATTATAAAATTCAGATTGATATAATTTGCATGCACTTGAGGACATTTTATGAATAATTGTGTTTTTTTTTTTCTCCAAATTTTATAGAAAAAGTCTGCACGAAATATAAAAAACAGAAGCAAATTGGAAACAAATCACACAGTTGGCACTTGTTCATTTGTTAACGTCATTTACAAAAAGGTAAGTATCTCTTTTTTATAATTTAATTAAAGTAACATTATTTAGTGTAAACTTTGATTATATGTATTATGTGTAGGAACAAGAAACAAAAGTGAAGCCCAATCCTATTGAACTATATGAGGTTACCCATACAAGAAAAAAGAATAAAGAGTTTGTGAACGACAAATGCAAAAGTCTATATGTAAGTAAATGTTTACGCTCCGATCATTAAGTTGATTAGTGAAGTACATGAATAGTAAACTTGCATGAAGTATATATTAAACTAAGGCCAACTATGACTTGTGCAGCTTCAGATGCAAGAATTAACAACCAGTGAGGCCTTAGAGGAAGGCAGTGTGGAGGGGACAAGTGTCAAGGACCGAATGCAAGAAATAGTCACACAAGTGCTAGGGGGCCGACGATCTGGTCACGTTAGAGGAATGGGATGCGGTCTTATTCCTACCCCTTTAAGTACTTCATCTCAAGCGTTCACGCACTTCGACAACCATGACGAGTGTAGGAAAAGACAAGAAGATACTCAAAGCGAGCTTCAACAAACTAGAATCGAACTTCATCAGTATAGGGAGAATTTGCAAGCCAACGTTGAGGAAACCAACAAATTGAAAGCCACTGTTGAGTTCTTAATGTCACGTATTGGAGGGTTAGTGAAACTATATCTATGCATTAATTTTACAAAAACACACATACTAAGTAATCGTTAAAAAGGTTATTGATCATTATATGAAATTCTATTCTTATTAGGTCTGGAGGGAGCTTTCTTGGAGGTGCATCAAGTGAAGCCAACAATTGAGGGAGCTTTGGAATAACCATTTATTTAGGATGTACTTTTTGATACCATCTATTTGAGATATATTTTTTTGATACTATGTATTTGGATAGTTGTTGGTACTTTCTATTTGCTATTGTGTATTTGAGTATTTGTTGATCGTGATCTGTTTGGTAATGTATATTTGTTGGTACTTTTTATTTGGTTTATATTATGTTAAGATATTCGCAAAATTTTTGGTTCAAGAACTTTTGAGTTAGTAAATCTCCCTTGACATGTTTATCAAGGTTAAAGAGCTTTGAGTAAACAATGCAAGGGAGTAATAATATCTTTCTAAATTTTATTTTTAAGTGTATGCAGGATGATAAGAGTACAAGAAAGTTAAACCACCCAAGCAGGTTCTTACTTTAATATGTTTCATGACCAAACACATTTTTAGTATTTCTTTCTCTATCATGTTGGGTTTCATTCTTATTGTCTTTGATATTATATATTGGTTCATTGTGGTAGATTACTCAAATTGCTTATGAGGATGAATTGGCAAGGAAGAGGATTGATGTACAAATTTAATTGTACTCGCAAGCGCACGAGTCGTGTGCAATATAGTGTGTGTGCAAGTGCGAGGTCGATCCACAGGGAATTGTGTTTGTGAAATTTAATTTCTATCTAAATCAATTATATCTTAACCTAGTTCCGAATGATTTTGATTTTGAAAATAAACTAACATAAACTAAATAAAATAAAAATAATCAAAAGATAAACGACTAAGGTTTTAGAATTCACCTCACCAAATTAAAGCATACATTCTTATGTTTTCATTCATGCATCCGACAAACAATTAAACCCCATATATATGTTCTATTGTTTTTTTATAAACCAATTGAATCATTCGATGAATCCATCTCTATTACAAATCACAACGAATATCCAATTGAGATCAAATCATCCATTGTATCCGTAAATCACAATGGATATAAGTCTCAATCAAATCATTCGATGTATCCGTTGGATGAAACACAACGAATATCCAACATTTTCACGATTTATAAACAACAATCAATCACAATTTTGTCACACAATTAAACTGAAACGAACATACATTACATTAAACGACGGATTTGTACGAACGAAACATAAAAATATAAAACTAATCAATGGTGAGGCTTCATCTTCAACCTTAGTTGAAGAATTAGCCTCTCATGACAAAAGAAATCATAAAGAAACTAAATTACTTCATTAAAATTAAAAACTTACAAAAGAATTCGAGTTCCAAGCTACAAAAACCCAGAAAACACGGAAAGCGACCAAGAACGGCGCCCCCGGCGCGTCTTCGTCTGATCCCCCTCAATTGTGAGGCTTAGAGGTCTATTTATAGGGCTTAGGAGAGTCTTAGAAGCCCTAGTAATCCTAGGAATTTCGGAGATTTAAGTCCAAGCCCAATTAGGTTAAAGAAAACCTAAGCCCAAATCGGAATAGGATTCGCCCAAAATTGCGGTCCTATCTTGAGGCGTGATTTTGGCCTTGCGGCGCTCCGAATTGGGAAAATGCTATTTCACAATGAATTGTATAAGTTTGAGTTATCTTTCCAATGCCGCGTGAATCACCTCAATCGGATATCTGAGCTGAAAGTTATGGTCAAAATACCGAGACGTATTCAGAATCCAATTTTGCATCCAATCCAGCTTAACCATATCTTCTAGATCTTCCCAATTTGCCCTTTAAGCTTGGAATTTTTCCAGAAGCGCTTTATTTTCTTCCAAAAGCCTATAAAACAAAGAAAATACAAAAAGGAAGTAAAATGGCCTAATTAACCAAAACTAAAGGATTAAAACATGCAAGTTAATGGCTGAAAATATGAATATTCTAGCACTTATCAAGGATGCAGATAAGTATTTTATTTTGGGTTTTGGAATTTTCCTGGCCATAGATTGTAAAACATATATTTAATAGTTTTCTCCCTTGGCAGGTTTGGTTCATGGGGCAGTTCTCACATATTTTTGATGATTTTGATGAGGTTAGTCATTTTGAGTTACGTTGCTTGTGAGCATTTAGATTAGTTTGAAGATTGTTGTCTGATGTGGTGAAGTAGTGTTAATGCATAGTAGTCTTCTCTAAAAGGTGTTAAACTTTTAAACTTTGCCAATATTTGTGGTTTTCGGCTTCTGTTTCCAATGATAGGTGTCGTTTTGTAGTTTTAAGCCATTATTCATAATATGTTTGCCCTTTATATTATATCATTTTCATAATTATAGGATAAAGAGGTATAAGATGTGTTAGTTGTGGTGAATGAATGGGAGAGAGTGGTTGATGGGTTTGTTTTGTTTTGGTGATTGATAGCGTCGAGAAGGAACGAAGCGGCGGGGTGGCTGAGGAAGATGGTGGGAGTAGTGGGGGCGAAGGATTTGCCGGCGGAGCCGTTGGAGCAGGAGTTCAGGCTGGGATTGAGAAGTGGGATCATTCTCTGCAATGTGCTCAACAAGGTTTACTCTGGAGCTGTGCCCAAGGTTAGCCTTTTCCTCATCCTTATCTTCATTTAAATTCTGTGTCTTTTTTGTTTTTTCAATTTGGGATGTTTAAGCAGTAGTTTGATTTCTTTTTAGGTGGTGGAAAGTCCATGTGATTCTGCTCTGGTTCTTGATGGGGCCGCATTGTCCGCATTTCAGTACTTTGAGAATGTGAGGAATTTCCTGGTGGCTGTGCAGGAAATGGGAATTCCTACGTTTGAGGCGTCTGATCTGGAACAAGTATGTTAGGATTCTCAAAGAATTAGGGTCTTTAGTATCTCTATTTTTCATTAAAATAGAAATTTCTGTTACTTTTAGCCCATTTTTCACATACATCAGATGTTGAGGATAGAACATATATGGTTTACGGATAGAAATTTGTATAGTAATTCAAAATAAATTTGTTAAATTTCAGGGAGGGAAATCTGGTTGAATCTGTGCTAAGTAAGGTTGTGGAGGAGTTTGAGCATTGCATTTCAAGCCAATTTGAGCTGGTATGTTAGCTTTGGTTATCCAAAACAATCATTTTTCTTTCATTATTTTTTAGCAGAAGGAAACAATTTGGGCAGAGAGATCCTTTTTCAATATGGATTAGGTGATCAAATATGCTTTGACATTCAACTTAGGACTAGGAATTGATGCGCATTCCAAATCAATAAACATGTTCTCTTGGATCCTAAACAAGTTTTTTTTTCGTCTACTTTTCCTATAACTTAATTAATACCTATCTGACTCGTTATTTGTTCATTTATTTGTAACCATTATTCTTCTTTGTTGTGCTTTGACTCTCTATGTCTTGGTTTGGTTACACTTGTTAACCAAGTTTAATAAACCTTTGTTGGTCAGTTTTTATGGAGGGTAGAATGTAGTGTGGGCCTTTTATGAAATTTTGAAGTATCTGATAGGATCTTCAAAATGATGGCCTCTAGCTTGTATTGGACACAGTCAATCTTTGTGGCAATAGAAAGGATAATTTCAGATAGGATAGAACAACAAAATATATAGAATCATCAATTGAGCCTCTTGTTTGCATGGGAATGTATTTATGTGGGCAAACATAATTTGTTATTGAGGTCCATAAACTAGCCCAATATACAGAGATTAAGGCTTAGTTGAGTTGACTTTAAAGCTTCAGAGTGTGGATATTTTTTTAAAAAAATATTTTGGCTGCTGTATTTTATGCACAAAAAAGGAAATATTCTGATAAGTTAGAACCTCAATGGAGCAAGGAGGAGCTTGAGCATTTTTATGAAGCCTATCGGAAATATGGAAAAGACTGGAAGAAGGTATGCCTTTATTTGACGTTGTGTTTTATTTACTCTTTTGGGATTTACTTAATTAGCCATAATTGGTTGTCTTTCATTATATAAGCAGCTCCTAATTTTTGTGGTGTAACTTCATATCTAATTTGGTTATGCATACATATGCAAACATTTTTCATGCTTTCTCCCTGTAATACTATTTACAATAAAATTTTCTGTTCTAATGAGACAATTTATAACGTGCTCCAATTTTGTTTTTGGTCTCTTTTCTATTATTGACTTTTGTGTATATCCAGGTGGCTGCTGTAGTACATAACGGATCAGTTGAGATGGTGGAGGCTCTCTACATTACAAACTGGGTTGGTAGCGTCCATTACTGTTAGATTGATTTATAACTAGAATCCGTAAAAAACAAAGCTTTCTGTAATTTAGGAGTATTATGGCAATTATACCAACAGTTCTGTATGTGACTACCTTTTCCTTTCCTTGCATAAGCAGTGAATATTCTTCTTTTCATGCAAGCTAATTTTTAAAATTAAGCCCTATTTTCACATTTCTTGTATAATCTATTGCGCTTTATTTTAATGTAATTGATTTGCATGAAACCTCTTGGCAGAAAATAGTTTCTTTTGCATCCCAGTTATTAGATAGTTTGGAGCGGGTTTGTCATTCAGTTAATAATTTCTTCTAGTTTCAGTAGTTAGTTATGGTGAGATTCTTCATAACTAAAGTTAATAAATTTCTATGAAATTTGATCTTAAATTCAGAAATGAAACTGGTTTGCATATGTAAGTAATTTGGTTCCCTGGGTCTGGGTCTGCGATCGATTGCACACGATTGTGCGATCGATCGCAACATCTCAAACACCTTCTGGTACTGCGATCGATCGCAAAATCTCGAACACCTTCTCGAACACCTTCTGGTACTGCGATCGATCGCACACGATTGTGCGATCGATCGCATATTATTTTTTTAAAAATTTTTTAGGACCATTAGGGTCCACTTTGTGGACGCTAATGGTTAACTATTAGCGTCCACTTTAAGTCGACGCTAATGGTTAACCATTAGCGTCGACTATGGCTTCCTTTTACATCACCTTTAGGGTCAAAAAATTGTGACTTTTAGGGTCCATAAAGTGGATGCTAAAAAGTTATCATTAGGGTCGACCCTAAGTGGACGCTGATAGATAATTTTTTATTTTTATTTTTTAGGACCATTAGGGTCCACTTTATGGACGCTAATGGTTAACTATCAGCGTCCACTTTTATTTGGACGCTGATAGTTAATTTTTTTTTAATTTTTTTAGGACCATTAGGGTCCACTTTGTGGACTCTAATAGTTAACTATTAGCATCCACTTTAAGTCGACGCTAATGGTTAACCATTAGCGTCGACCATGACTTTCTTTTACATCACTTTTAGGGTAAAAAAATGTGACTTTTAGGGTCGATAAAGTGGACGCTAAAAGTTATCATTAGGGTCGACTTGAAGTGGACGCTGATGATCACACGTATGAGTATTAGGGTCGGACTATTAGCGTCGACACCTTTAAGGTCCAAAAGTCGACGCTGTTGGCAACAGCGTCCACTTTAGGACTTTTAGGGTCGACTTAGAGTCACCCCTAAAGACCTAAATTCTTGTAGTGATATTTAAATAAGCATAAAGAAAAACAAGTCCACTCAATCAAATGGGACCAATTACACAATAGACCAATTCAAGTTCCACAGCAAGTCAAAATGCCACTTTACTAATGACTTGTCTGAAAGAAAATGCAAGGTGTGATCTTGCCTTCAATAATTTGTGAACAAAATCAACAGCATCACTTGGTCCAAAGACCAAAAACAAAATGAACATATCATTTGCTGTAATAACAGTAGAATCGAAATAAGAAGATCTAGCTATTGAAGTGAAAATAATAATCTAGAGGTGTCAAGATGAAGAACTATAAATTGAACACATACCCCCAGAGGCCATCACAACCAAGAATAATGAAGTGCTCTCTGTCTGGAAGGTCAAAAGAATGAAAATCTGGGGTTGCAACGACCCCCACCTGCGATTCACAAAGTTTCCCCAATTCATTATACATGTTTAAGTGGATTCTGACGTGGGGAGAGAGAGAGAGAGCAGTTCAGGAGCCTCACTACAAAAAAACAGGCATTTTCTGACGTGGCTACAGTATCATATTTTTTGCCACGTCAGCAATTTTCTGACATTTAAAATTTAAAACGTCAGAAAACTTTTTTCTGACGTGTGAATAGTAGCACGTCAGAATTTTCTGATGTGTCTGGACAGACACGTCAGAAAATTCTGACGTGTAAAATATTTGAACGTCAAGAAAATATTTCAGATTTCAAAAGATAAACATTTATATAATTGCTGACGTGGTGAGACCTACCACGTTAGAATTTTTCTGACGTGTGGATGTACCACGTCAGCAAAATTATATTTATATATCTATATATATATATATATATATATATATATATATATATAGATAATTATTTATTATTTTTTTGAGTAGATTCCTGACGTGCCATGTGTGGCACGTCAGAAATTCCTGACGTGCGACACCTGGCACGTCAGAAAATCACCAAAAGTGGCCCAACAAAACTCAAAAAATAGGCGGGATTTTAAACTTTTTTTCCCTCTTTTTATTTCCACCCTCAACTTTTTCTCTCTTCATTTATTTTCCCCACACATGTGCATTCTCTCTCCTGCATGTCTGAATCTCCCTGCTTCTGTGCAGTGTGCACCGACTGCACAGCACCTCTAAACTTCTGGGTTATGAGCACCAACAAAGTTTACACTGCTCCTCAGATCCCATGGGTTCGTCCTTAGGGATTGCAATCTGAAAGGAACTACGGGTTCTTGTTCAGTTCCTGGATACGCTGATTGGACTTGCAGATACCAGAGGTCTTCTGTTCGATCTCTGAAAATGGGAAGATCAGTGTCATGCCCATCGGTTCTCGAAAGGATTTCTTGTTCTGGGATTTCCATGATAGGAGGTATTTGACCCCTCAATTTGGCAAGATTCTTCTTTCATTCTTTCTTCGTCAACCGAGGGCCAGAGGCTTTCTTTTGTTTTGGGGCATTTTTTGACAGAGTGAAATAGTGAGGGCTTGAGAAGGATTCATGGTTCTGGTTCGCAGAATGAAAAGGGGGAAGTCAGAAGTATTTTCTGTTGATTTTATCTTGCTGAACTTCCCTTTTAAAAGAAGGGAAAGCTCTTTGATGCTACTACCGGTACCAAGATCGAGAAGGGAAAAAATTGAGAAGCATGCAGCAGATCGAAGCAGAAGAAGAAGAAAAAGAAAAGGAGAAGAGAAGAAGAAAAAGAAAAGGAGAAGAGAAGAAGAAGAAGAAGGAAAAAAAAAAAAAAAATGGAGAAGAGAAGAAGAAGAAGAGGAGATCGAAGATCGGTAAGAAGATTTTTTGGGTTTGTTAGATTGATTTTTTGATGGTTGGTTTTAATTTTTTGAAGATTTTTTCGGTTTGAGTTTTTGAAAATATTTTCAAAAACTCAAACCTGCAGAACTGCACCATGGAGATCGAAAAGAAGAGGGAGATAGTGAGAAAATGGAGAAAAAGGAGAGCTCATGGAGAAAAGAAGAGAGCTAGCTAGAGAGAGAGAAAAGAAGAGAAAAGAAGAGAGGGAGTGGCCATGGCAGATCTGCACTACCGTGCAGAGAAATTCCCAAAAAAAAAATAATAATAATTTAATTAAAAAAAAAAGAAATTCCAGAAAAAATTAAAAAAACGAAAAATTAATTTTTTATTTAATTTATCAATTTTCTGACGTGGCAGTTTTACCACGTCAGGAAATTTTCTGACGTGGTAGAACTACCACGTCAGAAAATTTTTCTGACATGTGGGACAGTGGAACGTCAGAAAATTCTGACGTTTTACCCACTGGCACGTCAGGAAAAAAATTTTCCTGACACCTATGCTTCTGACAACCGACGCACGTCAGAAGCGCCACGTCAGAAAAAATTTCTGACGTGTCAGACACCCCAACACGTCAGAAAACTCACGTCAGAAAAAAATTGTTTTTTTGTAGTGCCTATACAATTCATATTTTCTGGATCCATGTCGGGGGGTTTTCAAAATCTACAGGAGCTGCTAGATTGGACCAGATAATGAAGTCTTCCATCCCATAAAAAAATCTTTAAACCCAAAGAACAAAAAACAGTTTCACTCAAATGAACAACCAAGGTTCTAACACCGATAATTACTCATTTCCACCATTAACTCCATTCTCTTCCATTTGATATATCTAAACAACACTCTATGAGCAGCAGATTCTTTATAAAGAATATTTTGATTCATTGTGAAACTAAAATTGATGTGCACTTCAACATTTCTTCAAGCTTGAAGAAGTTTGCCACTTCTTTAAATCTTTCCACAGCAAGTTCACATTCAACCTAGGTGCAGGGCAGGGCATTATAGACAAAAGTTCTAGAAAAGAAAGTATTCACACTATGTTTTAATACCAACTACTGCTCCACCCTATATGAACCTATGTGTGCAGAGGGGAGAGAGGGAGAGAGAGAGAGAGTGAGAGAGCAGTGCAGGAGCCTACACAATGCATATTTTCAGGATCCATGTGGGGGGCTTTTCAAAATCTACAGGAGCTGCTAGATTGGACCAGACAATGAAGTCTTCCATTCCATAAAAAAATATTTAAACCCACAGAGCCAAAAAAAGTTTCACTCAAATGAACAACCAAAGTTCTGGAACACTGATAATTACTTATTTCCACCATTAACTCCATTCTCTTCCATTTGATATATCTAAACAACACTCTATGAGCAGCAGAAGAAAAAAAAGAAACAACTTTCTCAAAGTTGATTAATGCGATGTCCAATTGCCTGGAGAAATCTTTTTAGCAACTAGCAATGCCAGCTGGTCAGCAATTGCAAAGGGAAGTCTCCTAAAAACATAAAAATGAGAAAAAAAAAAAAATGTTGAAAAAATTTGCACATTAATTGTTTTGAAAAAAAAATCATAACTTTTAATTTTCTTACATATGTATTATTATTAAAATTTCCACGTAAGAATATTTAACTTTTTATATTCCTACATATGCAAAGGGCAGCCATGTTCTCAAATTGTTCGAATATATTGTTAATAATTTTAAAATCTTATTCTTACATATGTATTATTATTTTAATATTTTAAGCATATTGTGATTGAAACTCTTTTTAAAACTCTTTTGAGCCGTCCCCAAGAGGTAGCTCAATTGGTTGGGATCACGCCTAATAAAGCGGAAGTCACTAGTTCGAATCCCCCTTCCCCCTCTTGTGCGGACATGTCAAAAAAAAAACCTCTTCCGAGCCTATGAAAGTAGGGAATGAAACTCATTATGATTGAAACTCTTTCGGGCCTATGAAAGTAGGGAATGACAGATGTGATTTGCAGTTGAATCAACGCAATCCATATTAATCCGACTCAACCACGTGTTTCAGGCTTTCAACCTAAAGTATCTGAAATCTCAAGTCTTATCCACACATTATTTTGCCTTGAAATGGCAACCATTGGATGACAGATATATTATAAACAAAGATTTCATTTAAATTGTGTTTTGAGAATTTCTTTCCATTAAGTTCACTAAACTAATATTTTTCTTAATACATATAACACACAGTCATTCAATCTCGCAAGTGGCCAAGGCTACCCTTCAACTAATTAAACCTCTCAGTGTTTAGGCACACATATCCAGACATGTAAACTGCAAAATAAAAAAAAATTAAAAAAAAAAAAGAAAAAAATTAGAAAAAGCTTCACCTAAATCCTTAATTTTCATCATATTTGTAATTACTCTATGATGAATAAAAATTCTTAATTTAGCAATTTCATTAAATTTAGGGTTAGATGAAACAACAAATGAGTGAAATAACTTTTCTATTCCTAAATTTTTTTATAAAATTCCATATGTGTGCCCCAGGGCGCAAATGAACTTTTTACAAAGTTGATTACTCACAAAAAGAAAAAAGAAAAAAAAAAAAGAAAATACTTTCTCAAAGTTGATGTTTATTGAGATTAATGCGATGTCCGATGGATGAAACATGATCCTCTCCATAATATCCCGTTAGTTATACTTAAGGAGTATTTTTGTCTGGGCAAAAATACCCTCCACAATAACTAACAGGATATTCTCCGGTTTATTTGAACTGAAGAGAATCTTAAGTCCCCATGGATAGCCGGGATAAATCTTTTTAGATGCTCGCAATGCCAGCTGCTAAGCAATTGCAAAGAAAAGTCTCCTAAAAACATAAAAATAAGAAAACTATGTCGAAAAAATTTCCACATTTATAAATACATCCTAATTAGTAATTGAGTTTCAGAATTTCTTTTGATTTTGTTTACTAAACCAATTTTTTTTTTTTTCAAAAAAAAAAAAACTAGCATGATTTTTACATGCATTTTTAATAAGATAAATAAATTATGTATGCATTTATAAAAATGCAGTTGAGAATCACATAATTTGTTAATATTTGAATGTAATTTGATTGTTAATTCTTCCCCTATTTCATTACGAACTACTAAGTGTACATTGTAGTCTCTTTATGGTTCTGACTCTAAGTGTTGTACTCTCTTTAATTATTCGTGTCTAACCTTCAAGGTGATAAAATTGGGTTTTTAATTTGTTGGATTCTTCTTATTTCTCATTTGGAGTGTGTTTAAAAAAGGTAATATCATGTCTGTTTCTGTCCCCCTCCCCTTTTTCTAAGCAAATACATAAACAACACGAATGAACCAAAAACAATTAAGAAAAGGAAAAAGGAAACTCAACAGGAAAATGAAAACAACAACTAAGGATGCATACCAAGCACAACTTTGGTCAATGAAAATGGCACACAGGAATAGTAGAGCTCTCAAAAAATAAATTAGGAAAAACTTCATCTAACTTCTTAATTTTGATTGTATTTATAATTACTTTTTAAAATTTAAAAATTCTTAATTTAGTATATTCAAGTTTCAATCTTTTGCAATGTTGTCCGTGTTATTAAGTTTGGGTTTAAATCAAACGACAAATGAATAAAATGACTTTTATACTTCTAAATTTATATAAAATTATAAATGTGCCCAGGACACAAATGAACGTGGGCTTTAAAGAAAAAAAAAATGGCATTGCTTTTGGCAAAAGTCTATTGATCAACTATCTCAAAGTTGATTACTCACAAAAAAAAAAAAAAAAAAAGAAAAAGAAAAAAGAGAAACAACTTGCACAAAGTTGATGTTTATCAAGATTAATGCGATGTCCGATGGATGGAACATGATCCTCTCCATAATATCCCGTTAGTTATACTTAAGTAGTATTTTTGTCTCAACAAAAAATACCCCTCCACTATAGCTATTGGGTTATTCTCCAGTTTATTTGAACTGAAAAGAATCTTAATTCCTCATGGATAGCCAGGATAAATCTTTTTAGACGCTCACACTGCTAGCTAGTGAGCAATTGCAAAGAAAAGTCTCCTAAAAACATAAAAATAAGAAAACTATGTCGAAAAAATTTCCACATTTATAAATGCGTCCTAATTAGTAATTGAGTTTCAGAATTTCTTTCGATTTTGTTTACTAAACTAATTTTTTTAAAAAAAAAAAAAAAAAAAAATAGCATGATTTTTACATGCATTTTTAATATGATAAATAAATTATGTATGCATTTATAAAAATACAGGTGAGAGTCACATAATTTGTTAATATTTGAATGTAATTTGATTGTTAATTCAACCCCTATTTCATTACGAACTACTGAGTGTACATTGTACTCTCTTTTTGGTTCTGACTCTGATTATTGTACTCTCTTTAATTATTCGTCGCTAACCTTAAAGGTGATAAAATTGGGTATTTAATTTGTTGGATTCTTCTTATTACTCATTTGGAGTGTGTTTAAAAAAAGTAATATCGTGTCTGTTTCTATCCCCCTCCCCTTTTTCTAAGCAAATACATAAACAACACGAATGAACCAGAAACAATTAAGAAAAGGAAAAAGGAAACACAACAGGAAAA
This sequence comes from Corylus avellana, assembly GCF_965113065.1. Taxonomy (NCBI): domain Eukaryota; kingdom Viridiplantae; phylum Streptophyta; class Magnoliopsida; order Fagales; family Betulaceae; genus Corylus; species Corylus avellana. The sequence goes on from NC_142496.1 coordinate 7,224,991, forward strand.
TGAAAACAACAACTAAGGGTGCATACCAAGCACAACTTTGGTCAATGAAAATGGCACACAGGAATAGTAGAGCTCTCAAAAAATAAATTAGGAAAAACTTCATCTATCTTCTTAATTTTGATTGTATTCATAATTACTTTTTAAAATTTAAAAATTCTTAATTTAGTATATTCAAGTTTCAATCTTTTGCAATGTTATCTGTGTTGATAAGTTTGTGTTTAAATCAAACGACAAATGAATAAAATGACTTTTATAGTTCTAAATTTATATAAAATTATAAATGTGCCCGGGACGCAAATGAAAGTGGGCTTTGAATAAAAAAAAAATGGCATTGCTTTTGGCAAAAGTCTATTGATCAACTATCTCAAAGTTGATTACTCACCAAAAGATAAAAAAATTAAAAATTAAAAAATAAAATAAAAAAATAAAAAAAGAGAAACAAATTTCTCAAAGTTGATGTCTATCTAGATTAATGCGATGTCCGATAGATGGAACATGATCCTCTCCATAATATCCCGTTAGTTATACTTAAAGAGTATTTTTGTCTAGACAAAAATACCACTCCACTATAACTATTGGGTTATTCTCGAGTTTTTTTGAACCGAAGAGAATCTTAATTCCCCATGGATAGCCGGGATAAATCTTTTTAGATGCTCACACTGCCAGCTAGTGAGCAATTGCAAAGAAAAGTCTCCTAAAAACATAAAAATAAGAAAACTTCCACATAAATTCGTCCTAATTAGTAATTGAGTTTCAGAATTTGTTTCGATTTTGTTTACTAAACTAATTTTTTAAAAAAAATAAAAAAAAATAAAAGGCACGATTTTTATATGCATTTTTAATATGATAAATAAATTATGTATGCATTTATAAAAATACAGGTGATAATCACATAATTGTTAATATTTGAATGGAATTTGATTGTTAATTCTTCCCCTATTTCATTACGAACTACTGAGTGTACATTGTACTCTCTTTATGGTTCTGACTCTGAGTGTTGTACTCTCTTTAATTATTCATCGCTAACCTTAAAGGTGATAAAATTGGGTATTTAATTCGTTGGATTCTTCTTATTTCTCATTTGGAGTGTGTTTAAAAAAAAGTAATATCGTGTTTGTTTCTGTCCCCCTCCCCTCTTTCTGAGCAAATGCATAAACAACACGAATGAACCAAAAACAATTAAGAAAAGGAAAAAGGAAACTCAACATGAAATCGAAAACAACAACTAAGGATGCATACCAAGCACAACTTTGGTCAACGAAAATGGGACACAGGAATAGTGGAGCTCTAAAAAAATAAATTAGGAAACACTTCATCTAACTTCTTAATTTTCATTTTATTTATAATTACTTTTTAAAATTTAAAAATTCTTAATTTAGTATATTCAAGTTTCAATCTTTTGCAATGTTATCTGTGTTATTAAAAAATGGCATTGCTTTTGGCAAAAGTCTATTGATCAACTATCTCAAAGTTGATTACTCACAAAAAAATAAAAATAAAAAATAAATAAATAAAACATCAAAGTTGATGTTTTTTTTTTTTTGACATGTCCACACAAGGGAAGGGGGAAGGGGGATTTGAACTAGTGACCTCCACTTCATGAGGTGAAGTTCATAACTGATTGAGCTACCCCTTAGGGACCTCAAAGTTGATGTTAAGGTAGATTAATGGACAAATTCTAGAAGTCCCTCTTGTGTTCTTTTTTAGTCTCTCCACGAATTATGTTACTATTAAAATTACCATGTGAACAAAATCTAATAATGATCAATCACAAGTAAATGATAATTTTAATAGCCACATCATTCTTGGAGGGACTCAAGTGGGACATAAGAAGGATTTGTAGCATTACTCAGATTAATGTGATGTCCGCTGGATAAATCTTTTTTTTTTTTAGGGAAACATACCATACTCATTCATTGATAAAAGTCGCGAGCATAAAGCTCTTACAAACAGAGGAAAAAATTCTGAAGTAAATCATAGCCAAAGCTAAAGATACAGTCATCAACAACAGACCAAATTAACCATAACAAAAGCATTCGCTAACCTATGACTAATCATCAGGTTTAAATATCAAATCTGCATCAAACAAATACCATCTAATGTATAGGTAGTGCTTATTCCTCGGCCTTGAGAGCAAAACCTCCAAGCCGATACTCATCCTTCTCGAACCGAATGTTAGGATAAAGTTTACATCCATAACCCAAGGGTTTGGACTAGTAATAATGGGCAGCAACCGGACGCAACAAAGTCGGAGGAGAGACTTAATACAAGCAAAAAGAAAAACCATACAGGAAAATAAAGGGAACAAAAAAACAAATGCAGGATAAATCTTTTTAATGAGAAAACAATGTTGAAAAAATTTCCACATTAATTGCTTTGAAAACATTCATAATGGGCAGCCTTGTTCTCAAATTGTACGAATTGTTAATAATTTTAAAATATTATTCTTATGTTACGGTTCCTCATGATGATATATTGATATTGGATATTGTTTTTTTTTTTTTTTTCCTTTTTCTTTTTCTTTTTCTTTTTCTTTTTCTTTTTATTTCTTCTAAGGACCGACGGGTTAAGTTATTTTTCTGCTTTTTAAGAAAATAATATTCATGTATAACCAAGAGAACACTAATTAAGAGAACACCAAGAAAAACTTTTCTCTAATTTTAATATACAATTTTTGCTTCATATATATATATAGCCATGTATATGTCATTCTCCTAATTACAACTTGTTGAAGGACCTGTGCTATGTGAATGCATGACCACGTTTCTATGATATTCCGAACCATAAATATGTACATATTTATGCATGATGATACATATAATTAATTAGTACATAAATTCAAATAATGTATGTTTAACCATTTGTGTGCTAATATATACTTCATCATTTCAGATAGGGCGGGTAACTTTGAGGTGTTGATCGTAAAAGACTCGCACAAGTTGTGGGACATTCCTGATGGAAAAAGGGTGGTCATGGAGTATAATGGCGCGTGGCAGCCCTTAGGACAAAGCGGCAAAAAATTTAGACGGATGATGGGGAAGACGTGCAAAACCGGGACTTTTATCAGGCTATCCGACCCCTGGAAGCATGTATCAGAACAAAGCAAGGAAGATTTATTTGAGTCATTGATGGTAAGTGTAGTTTAGATGTTCGTAATTTATGATTTGTACCAGTTTAAAATTAAATTTTGTGAAACAACAAACGCTTTAATACAATAGTTGTTAATTGATGCAGAATTACTTCTACATCATGCCTGGGTCGGATATGGCGGCAATTAAAAAAGATGCTTTTAGAGACATGGGCGAGAAGCAAAAGCTTTTGAGGCACAAGTTGAGGCAGAAGCTCATGATTCAGAGCGACGACACTCCTGGGACAGTGTCGGCAAGGATGGCTCACACCATTTCAAAGTACAACGCTAGAGATGTGGAAATATTGTTGGGAAAATGGTGTAATCCCGATTATCAAGTAGGTTATGACTTCGAACTATTTGACTTTTGTTAATTGTAATTATTCTTTGATGGCTTAGCGAATAATTATGTATACATATTGGATTCGTAGGCTTATTGCCAGTACATGAAAGACATACGCAAACAGAATGAAATACCGCATTACACAGGCTCGAAGAGCTATGCAAGGGTCGCACATGAGGAGGTACTACTCTTACTTACCATGAGTATACATATTTGTGATATATTGCGTAGTATATATCATAAATATTTAATTGATGCTTTGAATTTATTGCAGTTTATTAGTTTAGGCAAGGCTCCTATGCGAGCGAAGACGTATATCAAGTCCCATACAAAGTCAGATGGTAGCCGTCCAAATCCGGTGGCCGCAGAGAGAATCGTAAGTGGCAGACACCATGTCGTGAATCTCTTGTTATGTATTAACTTATTGAGTCTTAACAATTGTATATAAATGTGAATGCTCATGTATAGGCCCGGATGGAAGAGTTATTGCCAAATGACCCTGCGGAGCAGGTAGAAGGGCCCCGAGGCACAATTAGGTGGACACCGGATGATGCTTATGCTCAGGCGCACGACAATAAGCCTGAGTATGCGGGTCGTGTCCGAGGGGTCAGTAAGAATATCTTGCCCGCACCCGGCACTAGCTACTCATACTATACACCGTCTCAAACACGGTCGCAGAACCGGGGCGGCCCGATGATATCGCGCGAAGAATTTGAAAGAGCCATTCAATCTGAGAGGGAGAAGCATAGGGAGCAAATGGATGAGCGGCTGACGCAGCAGAGTGAGGCGATTACTGCGGCGGTGACAGCACGGATTGCTGAGCAGGTGGCTGCTCAAATAGCAGCGTATGAGGCCCGGATTCCCAGCCTTGAGGGGTCGAGACGTATGGGCTCCGATCCGGAGGTGATGACTATCCGGAATCCTCAAGATGCGGAGTCCCCAGCCCAGTTGATAGCAGATCAGGTAACAATATATTTTTATTGTTTTTATTTGATTAACACAGTTATCTTATGAGTCAAATCAACTTTGTTCGCATTTAACACAATTGTATGTATATAACACAATTGCAACGTAATATGTGTAGATGACGTAAGAGTAGAAGCTGAGGACGATCACAATGAAACTCAACATCAGACGCCGGTTGGTCAGAAGTCTCGTTTGTCAATACATTATACCAGTCGTTCAGGCACCCCGTAAGTATATATATATATATATATATATGTGTGTGTGTGTGTGTGTGTGTGTGTGTGTGTGTGTGTGTGTGTGTGTGTGTGTGGAGCTTGAAGCTTTGTATAGTTAATCTTACCATATTTGTTGAAGTTGTCTCATTGAATAAACATGTATTGTTTGTACAATTAATATGTGTTTGTGTTTGTGCTTTGTATAATTAATATGTGTTTGTGCATACATAGTTAATATGTATGTCGAGGTTGTATATGTGACAATTATTTATTAGGAGTTTAAAATATTATATCACAAATGTCAACTAATTAGCTGATTGATTGTTCGTTTTATCTTTTGCAGTTAATGCGGCACAGATGATTGATTATTGGTCACGATGATTTGCGTATCCGGGGTTTGTTTAACGTTAGTTGTATTGTGTATAACGTTAGCTGTATTGTGTATAATGTTAGTTGTATTGTATATAACGTTAGATTGTGGTTATATATTAAGGTTGACTATTGATGTTGGATTATTGGTTATTGATGTTGGATTATTGATTATTGATGTTGGATGTTGGGTTGTCGAGAGGTTGGTTGTATATCAGGTCGTATATGCAGGAGAAAATTACAAAAAAAAAAAAAAAATTCCCTGTAAACTGTAGTGACGTGGCATACACTGCCACTCACTACAGTAGTAACGTGGCACATGCAGCCACGTTACTACCAATGGTAATGTGGCTGCATGCCACGTTACCACCAGTGGTAACGTGGCAGATAATGCCACGTTACCACAAGTGGTAACGTGGCACTTTGTTACTACGTGACTAATTGGTAACGTGTCAGATTCTAACACGTTACAAAATTCCATTTTGTTACGTCCAATTTCACTACGCGCCAGACACGTTACAATACTTTAGTAACGTGTTAACCCCATATACATGTTACTACTGGTCCGTGACCAAAAAAAAATTGATTTTTGTAGTGCAAGTTTAATTGATACGCGTCTCTTAAAGAAACCTCGCGCTTGCTGTCCAGGTCTCCCGGAGGCCTGACTTTTCTTTTTCTTTTTTCCTCTTTCTTTTTCATTTGTGACGAAAAATAAGTATAAAAATTACTATGATTATTTTATATAATTTATTGTTGAAGTTTCTTCTCTTTTATCGATTTGTTTTCTTCAAGACTCTGCCATTGACTTGGCCATCTAATAATATTATATTTTTCAGTTGAAGCTTCTTCTCTTTTTCCAATTTTTTTGTGTGAAGTTTATTATAAAAGGTAATCTCGTTATAGTAGTTAACATGCAAAGCACCAAGCTGTAGTAAGTTTATAATTTCTTGCTGAGCTTCTTCAACCGTCACATTCACGAGTGAAGGCTTGAACTCTTTCTAATGGATAGAAGGCAAGATGAAGAAGAGAATATGGTTGCTGTTTATGAAGCCTCACTGAATGGGCGTGTAATCACCCTGAACAGATTGATCCAAAGGGATCCACTCATCCTTAATAGAGTTTCACTCACATCCTTAAGTGACACCCTTTTACATATAGCAGCTTTGCTTGGCCACCTTGAATTTTGTAAAGTTCTTGTCAGCAAGAACCCTAAACTTGTGGAAGAGGTAGACTCGCGGGGACGAACCTCCCTTCACTTGGCTTCCGCTGATGGCCACATCGACGTGGTACAAGTATTATTGCAAGCAAATGCAGATGTTTGCTTAGCTCGTGATCAAGATGGGAGAATTCCTCTTCATTTAGCTGCAATGAGAGGACGAATAGGTATCATAGAAGAGTTAATTATTGCTCGGCGAGAGTCTATCCGAGAGAATCTCGATGGAGAAAGTGTTTTACACTGGTGTGTTCGATAAAATCATCTGGATGCTCTAAAATTGTTAGTGGTATCAGCTAATTGTGAAGAATTATTCCTCAGCTCCAAAGATCACGATGGAAACTCCATATTGCATTTAGCTGTGATGCTCAAACAAATGAAGGTGCGTTAACAATATCTATGGCTACTCTTTTAAAATTTTCTTTCTAGTGATACATAAATTACCAGAGTATTGTCCACGTCTATTCAATTATTTGACATCTACTTCTTGTTCTTCCTTCCCTTTTACGTAAATTTGTTTGTATTCATCAATATGTTGGCAAAAAATGTAAAAAAACATAAAAAAGAAAAAGAATATTCACGATGTTTTCATACATGCCCACCAAAAAATAGAAAGATCCCTTCGTTTGATGTGGTTCTCTACTAAAGATCATGCAAAAATTAGTAACTAACCCAAGAATGATCATTTAATGTGGTTGAATTAAATTTATTTGATTTTGTCTTTGTGCAGGCCGTAGAATACTTACTTTCAGTTCCAGAAATAAAAATAAAGGCCAATGCTAGGAACAAGATTGGTTACACAGCTTTGGATGTCTTAGATGTCTGTCCAAGAGATTTTAAATTTTTTGAAATCCAAAACATTCTAAAGGAAGCCGGTGTTAGAAGATCAACTGATCTAAATTCTTCCCTACTGTTAGAGACATCTCCTTATCCAACTCTCTTCCAGATAATGAAGATGAAGATTCAAATAATAAGATAAATTGATAACTCTTATTATCTTGTATAGCTTTCAAATTATACTTGATAGAATAGATTTCAAATTGTATTTGCTTTAGTATTTGATTCCATCTCTTTGTAACAAACTCAATTATAAATACAAAGCCTTAGCCTACGTTAAAGGCAAGGCAGCAAGCAAATTCAATTTATTGGATTTTATATGGTATCAGAGCCCTAGTGACTCACGTCAATTTTTTTTCCCTGCTCTACGTTTTTTTTTTCTTTCTTTCCTCAATGGCAGAAATACCACTCCTCCCAACCCAACAAACACCACCACCCATACCACCCATCACAACCCACCAGACGCCACCCTTGGTGACCTTCACCAACTTCAATCCTATTAAGCTCACTCAAGATACATATCCTATATGGCTACCTCAAGTTGTTCCTCATCTCAAGGGAGGAAATCTCTATGGCTATGTTGATGGCACTTACAAGTGCCCTCCAGAAACAATTACCACCACAACAGATGGAGTTGAGACCACATCCTCCAATCCTGCCTATTTGCATTGGTATATGCAAGATCAACTTATTCTTGGTGCTATAACATCTGCTCTATCCAGCAAGATGCTTTCCCATGTCACACGGTGCACCACCTCCATGGAAGCATGGACCACTCTGAAGAATTTATTTTCTTCTCAGTCTAAGGCACGCTCAATGCAGGTGCATTATCAACTGAATACTCTCAAGAAAGGCAACTCCTCCATTGCAGATTATTACCAGAAATTCCTGGCTCTCACTGATACGTTATCTAGTATCGGCCAACCTCTCACTGACGTTCAAATGCAATCTTTTCTCCTTGGGGGTCTAGGATCTGAATATGATCCCTTCGTTACTTCCGTTACCACACGGATTGAACCTCTGTCGGTTGAAGAAATTTATGGCCATCTTCTCTCGCATGAAATGCGCCTAGAACAACACCACAATTCGATTGACTTATCAATTGCTGGAGTTAATGTTGCTGATCGTAGCTATCCCTCACGTGGTCGTGGAGGACGCCACAACTACCGTGGTTTCCAATCTGGGTCATCATCACATCCGTTTCGAGGTAGGGGGCGTGGATCCTCACATGGGGCATCTTCACGCCGTGGCACCTCAAACAATTATTCTCAGTCGCAGTCTCACCGCCCAATCTGCCAGGTATGTAATAAAATGGGTCATATTGCATTCGACTGTTATAATCGATTCAATCAAGCATATCCCAGAGATCTTCACAGAGATCAGTCCAACTCATTACATGCATACTACACCGCTCCTTCCGGTGGAATGGATCCTGCTTGGTACCCTGACTCCGGTGCTACCCATCATCTCACTTCAGACATTGACAATCTGAATCTCACAGCTGATGAATACAAGGGGTCTGATCAAATCCGAGTCGGCAATGGTAATGGGCTTTCAATCAAAAACATTGGAAACACTCGCATTTTTACTCCATCTCAAAACTTTGATCTTTTCAATGTTTTACATGTCCCTGCTATCTCCAAAAACTTAATCTCTGTTCATAAATTCACAAAAGACACTAATACTTTTTTTGAATTCCATCCTCATTACTTTCTTTTGAAGGATCGCAAATCCGGGAAAATCTTGCTCCACGGCCCGAATAAACATGGCCTTTATCAATTTTCAAATTCTGCAAATAAGCTCCCTGCATCTGTCCATGTTGGTGAGCGAGTCTCTACTTCTCAATGGCACTCCCGGCTAGGTCATCCCGCCTTACGTGTGGTCCGTCGTGTGCTCTCAAATTTTCGTCTTCCAGTTGCGTCAAATAAATCGATGTCTCCTTGTCCCGCTTGTCTAAGTTCCAAAAGCAAGCAGCTCGTCTTTCATTCTTCACATTCCATAGCCACGTGTCCTCTAGAATTAATATACACCGATGTATGGGGTCCAGCTCCAGTTCTTTCTAGATCTGGCTCCAAATATTATGTGTCTTTTTTGGATGCTTTTAGCAAATATACGTGGCTTTATCCAATGTCGTGTAAGAGTGATGTTAGCTCTATTTTCTTGAAATTCAAATCCAATGTGGAATGTTATTTTAACTCTACTATCAAATCTGTTCAATCTGATTGGGGTGGAGAATATCGTCCATTAAATAAAATTCTTGTTCAATTTGGCATCTCTCATCGTGTTTCTTGTCCACACACACACCAACAAAATGGTTCAATTGAACGCAAACACCGACACATTGTCGAAACTGGTCTTGCCTTATTATCTCATGCAAAAATGCCCTCAAAATTTTGGGATGATGCTTTCTCTACTGCATGCTACCTCATAAATCGTATGCCAACATCCGTTCTTAAAAATAATTCTCCATTTGAAATTCTTTTTAAATGCTCTCCCGATTACACTTTTCTTCGCACTTTCGGGTGTGCATGTTGGCCAAACCTTCGTCCATATAATTCCAACAAATTTCAAGCTCGATCTATTCAATGCCTTTTTCTAGGTTATAGTCCTTTACACAAGGGTTACAAATGCTTACATTTATCCACTGGCAGAATTTATATTTCCAGAGATGTCCGCTTCAATGAATCAATTTTTCCTTGTGAAATTGAGGCCCCTTCAGAACTACCCACACAAAATCAAGAGATCCGGCCATTTTCCATAGCCCAATTCATACCTCCGGTTGGCCCATCTCACTCTCCCAAAAATTCTGTCTTAGAGTCCAGCCAAAATTCAGCCTTAGAGTCCAACCAAAATTTTCCTGCACCTACGTCATCAAGTACTCCATCTTTATCCACTACATCATCTTCACCCACATCACCCACCTACTCACAATCTCTTCCAGATTCATCCTCTGTTTCTATCGCCTCACCTCCATCTCTCTCACAAGTTGCAATACCCACTGAATCACCCTCACCCAATATTCAATCCAACTCTCATCATCAAATGATCACTCGTGCCAAACACAACATCTCCAAACCAAAACAATTCACAGATGGAACTGTTCGGTATCCCCTTCCTCGAGCGCTCATTGCCGAATCCACTCCATCTTTGGTTGAACCCACTTGCTATTCATCAGCTGTCAAAGACGAAAATTGGAGGAAATCTATGAATGTGGAGTTTGATGCACTTCTCAGGAACCAAACGTGGGTACTTGTTCCACCGTCGACAGCCAAAAACATTGTTGGGTGCAAATGGGTCTTTCGGTTGAAAAGGAAGGCGGATGGATCAATTGATCGCTACAAATCACGGCTTGTCGCAAAAGGTTTTCATCAGCAGCCTGGAATCGATTATGGTGAAACTTACAGTCCGGTCATTAAACCCACAACGGTACGTATTGTGCTCTCTGTTGCTATCTCTGCTGGCTGGCCAATACACCAGATTGATATTCAAAATGCTTTTTTACATGGAAATTTATCTGAGGAAGTCTATATGTCTCAACCACCTGGGTTTGTACACCCTCAATTTCCCTCTCACCTGTGCAAATTACAAAGAGCATTATATGGTTTAAAACAAGCCCCCAGGGCTTGGTTCTCCAGACTTAGCAATAAACTCCTGAGTCTCGGCTTCTATGGGTCAAAATCAGACACCTCTTTGTTTATATTCAAGAGTGAACTGTATACCATGTTTGTACTTATTTACGTAGATGATATACTAATTACTTCTTCTAAACCTGCTGCTATATCTGAGCTACTTGAAAATCTTCACACTGAATTTGCTGTCAAAGATTTGGGAAAATTAAATTTCTTCCTAGGCATTGAAGTGATTCCCCGCTATCATGGTGTTCTGTTATCCCAACATCGTTACATTTTGGACATTCTGAAGAGGACAAAAATGTCTGAGGCAAAACCAGCAACTTCTCCCATGGCCTCATCCACGAATCTCTTAGCTTTTGAAGGCAGTTTGTTTTCAGACCCAACACTATATCGTAGCACAGTTGGAGCTCTTCAGTATTTATGTATTACAAGACCCGACATCTCCTTCAGTGTGAACAAACTATCTCAGTTTATGCATAAACCTACAGACATTCATTGGCAATCAGTGAAGCGGCTACTTCGGTACCTCAAACACACAATTCAGTTTGGTCTCCAGTTCCACAACTCACCTTCAAATTCAATTCAAGCCTACACAGATGCTGATTGGGCTGGCAACCGGGATGATCGTCGTTCCACCGGTGGTTACTGCATATTTCTTGGAAAAAATCTGGTCTCATGGAGTTGTAAAAAACAACAGACAGCCGCACGGTCTAGCACAGAGGCCGAGTACAAAGCACTCTCAAACACAGCAGCTGAACTCCTATGGATACTTTCTTTGTGTTCTGAACTCGGTCTGCAATTCACACAAGTCCCTACCTTGTGGTGTGATAACATAGGAGCCACATATTTATCTTCGAATCCAGTTTTTCATGCACGCACAAAACACATTGAGATCGATTTTCATTTTGTACGTGACATGGTCGCTCACAAGAAACTCACCATCAGATTTTTGTCCAGCAAAGACCAACTAGCAGACATTTTCACAAAACCACTGTCCTCAATTAGGTTCGGATTTCTTCGTGACAAACTCAACATCACTCCGTTACAGCTGAGTTTGAGGGGGCGTGTTAGAGACATCTCCTTATCCAACTCTCTTCCAGATAATGAAGATGAAGATTCAAATAATAAGATAAATATATAACTCTTATTATCTTGTATAGCTTTCAAATTATACTTGATAGAATAGATTTCAAATTGTATTTGCTTTAGTATTTGATTCCATCTCTTTGTAACAAACTCAATTATAAATACAAAGCCTTAGCCTACGTTAAAGGCAAGGCAGCAAGCAAATTCAATTTATTGGATTTTATACCTACCAACGAAACCGAGTGCTGATGAAGCACAACCAACTCAATCCAAACAGCCAACTCAATCAAGGTTTAGGAGATGGTGGGGGAAAGTTCGTTCGTTCTTAGTTAAGCATTGGAAGCACCAGGGAAATTGGATGGAGGAAACACGCGGCACATTGATGGTAGTGGCCACTGTAATGGCAGCCATGGCTTTCCAAGCTGGGATCAGCCCACCAGGTGGCGTTTGGCAAACAAATATATCCAACCCCAAGGGAGGTTCCCAATGTTCGGAAGATTTTGTATGTTATGCGGGCACAGCAGTTTTATCTTATTCCTATCCATTCCACTACCTACTCTTCTTATATTTCAATACCACCTCTTTCTTTGCATCTCTATGCGTCATACTTTTGGTCATTACTGGATATCCTCTTAGAAGCAAGTTCTTTATATGGCTTTTGACGTTAGCCGTGACTATCTCAGTCGCGTTCATGACATTTACCTATATAAAAGCAGTGATTTTGGTGACCCCGGATCATCTTCTTCATCAAGTTAGCTTGTTGGCCCTTAAATTAGTATATATTTGGATAACGATGGTGTTGATTGCTGGCGTGATTCACATAATTCGCCTACTCTATTGGATGGTGAAGAAGTTTATTCACTTAATTCGCATATTTTGTTGGATGGTGAAGAAGTCATGCAATTTCATACGGCGCAAGTCAACAAGAAGTCCAGCAGAAGACCAGACTAATGTCTAATTAAGAGGAAAACTGTCATGATCTAAATTTCGATTAATAAGAAAGAAGTTGTAAGGGGTAGGGTTAGGGTAATCTCATTGTAATCTTTATCTTTAGATTTAGTGCCAAGTTCATAATTAGTCATTGAATTGTATTAGGATTATAATTGGGTGATGTTATACATATATCAGTGATTTAACGATGAATAAAGTGCTTATAGAATTTGGAACTACCTTCTCTCTTTCGTAAATTTCATTTTGTAAGCCATGCAAATTAAGAACTTGGCTTCACCCATATCAAAACCTATTATTAGTGGTGATAAAGTTTTACGGCTTTTCTCATGAAATCATAGTCTTTGTGTATGCTTATTTACATATCTTATTATCTTTTCCACTATTTTGTAAGACACTAACACTGAAGGCCAGATACTTAAGAAGCTAGGAATTTGTCATGATGTAAAAGCACAAGATTCTCATATGAATTTACACACTACAGCAAATCAGTTTCTTACAAGGCTATTCACTCAAACATTTCCTGTCCAAGTGATAAAGTTGCACCTGTTCCTATTACTTAGACGTTACGGTTGTTTATATGATTTATTTCTTTTTACTCCGGTCCAAGTGATAAAGTTGCACCTGTTCCTATTAATCAAACATTTAGTAGCTGTTAAAATAAAAAATGTTGCAAACGTTACATAGTTGTTCAGTTTGTATAGGACACTTTTATTGTAACCTAACTTCATTATATATATATATATATATATATAAAAGCGGTTAGCGATTAACGACTTTTTCAAAACCTAAAACGGCTAACCGTAACCGCCTAGACTGTTAGCCGTTAGTGTAGTTAGCGGTTAATAGGTAGCGGGCAGTTAATAACAGCCGTCTTTTTATCCCTAATTTTAACCAAAATAAAATTGTGAGAGAATAGTACTCAGTAAAGATAGTGAGTACTATTCACTCACAAAATGAATCAAAACTAATATAAATTTTCTCTCTCCTTCCTTATTATTTGAAAAAGTTAAAAAAAAAATTATATAAAGAAGTAGTTGAAAAAGAATATTTAAAAATAATAATAAAAGTTGATAGTTAAAATAATAATATTATATTTGAGGATGAATGCTTATAAAGTTTATCATTGTTTACATAACTTTGAGGTTGTCATAGACTCATCCTTGTACACATGTCTACCATTTTCAATAAAGATATAACATGTGTGTGAAGCACATGAAAAAAACTAATAATTGTGGTATACATACTTATATCAATTGTGATATATAATTGAAGAGAGATAAATGTGTGTGAGAGAGAATGGGGACTATAATTGATGCCTGAGTCGCCTGACGATAGTGTTATTGTCTTTTCCTTATTGGGACCATCCACCCAAAGAAACCTAACCAAAAGAGACGGCAAATTCTATTTGCATCCACCTTATATTAAATTTATTCAAATATTTTATTTTTTTTCAACGACCCATTTTGGTCATTTTCTTTTGACCTTTTTCCTTGTCCCATCCTTCCATAATGTCCACACGGTAACCAGCAGAAAATCACGAGGGTAAGAAAAAAGCATGGACCTGAGGGACGGCCAAAAACCCAGATTCAGTAAAGTTTCCGACTTGAAGTTCCTCTGGTTGGAGTTTCTTGAGTTTTCACATTCACAGGTGAAGGATGGATAGTGTTACGAAGTTCATCTTATTACCAAGACCCGTGAGATGGGAAAAATAAAAAGAATGTTGAATAACAAAGATAAGCAATCACACACAACACAAAAATTTAAATAATTCGGTTTAACTAGCCTACATATCCACTGGCGGAAACGATCCGGAAAAAATTCACTATCAAAAGATGGAGTACAAAAATAGTAAAGAGAAAATCACTCAGATCCTAAAACCCCAAACACCAAAATCTCACTATCACACAAGAGAGATTATTCTCAATGTAGAATACAAAAGACAGGTATACAAACTCTTCCTTTACTGGAACAGATGGCGGCTGATCTTTGTTTTTTCCTCTCACTCTGCTGCACATTTTTCTTCTAATCACTTGTTTTTTGCTCTTCCAAAAACCACTAAGAAGAAAAAACACCATGACAACCCTTGTACCCACACTCTCAAATTCTCTCCTTGTTCTCTACCCTTCGGTACTCACAATATTCACCTTTTTTGGCACACTCAATACTCAAAGGCTCATGCCTTAATATAGCACTCAAAGTAGGTTAGACTCTCCTCTTTGAAGTTTGCCACTAAAACCAAGTCCACATGGGACTTCAAAGAGCAAGTCGGTCAATACCAATACAAGTAGGAGAATGACTTCAATTCCAAGTACAAGTTGTAGAGCAAAACACCAAACTGTGAAGGAGTTGTAAACGTAGTTGGGCCCATTCTAAATTCCAGTCACACTTAACAATCTCCACCTTTACTTGAATCCCATCAAGTCTACCAAATGTATCTCTTTCGAATGTCTCCGCCTCAGCCCTTAAGGGCAATCACACTCCACAAGTGTTACTCAAGTCCAAGCGCTTATTGAACTTGAGCATTGGACCTGGTTTAGACATAACACCATGCTTTCCTACCAGTCCTGTAGACCATACAGCTTTCTCTGATGACTCTTTCTTCCTGTAGACCCATCTGCACTCTTTAGCGTTCTTTCCCTTGGGTAATTCTGCTGATTCCCAAGCTTTACCTCTCCGTAGTGACTCCACTTCTTTCGGCATACCATCCTGAACAGACGATGGATTTCCACTACTAGCTGTCAGAGCAAAAGAAACCACACCCTCAAAGCCATACCTCTTTGTTGCTTTTCGATCACGTTTCTCTTTGCCTCTTGCTAAAGAATAAGATTCTTTCTGGTGCTGTGAGTCTCTTGAAGATTCCCCGTCATCACATTCATCCGTGAGTAAACACTGTTCATCAAGCTCCACCTCCACGAATTGTTTTTCTTTCTGCATTGTACTTTCAGAAAGCTCATCTAAGTTAACAAACTCAGACTTCTTCAGTTTCTACTCTGTAACTTTAGGTTC